>NC_137848.1:3691639-3881766 GCF_948465745.1 Chenopodium album | reverse complement strand
ACCATTTACTAAAACTGAAGCATCAAATTCCGTTGTATTCACCGATGATATTCTATTACCAGATAGAGAGAAGCATTACAAACTTGAACCATATGACCTAAACGATATAATTGCAAACCAAGAGCACCGGTTATACCTCATGAGAACATTGGTGTGGGCTCTATAAGCCAAAGATATGCTGTGACCTAAAAACATCATGTTGAAAGTCCCATTAACCATATTTTCCTCAACCTCAATCCTGCAATTAACATATTCCCTTTGTCAGAAAAACCAAAAATCACAAAGAAAAAAAAAATTACAAACATAAATTCATAATTATTATAAGTGATTATTTTGAGCTTAAAATACCAAACAAAAACACAATGCTTCATTGGATTTAGACTTATTATGAGCAAAGGTGGAAAGAAATAGAGAGGATTGGAAAGGCTAAATTGACCTCACTTCTCGTAAGACCCAACCAAAGGAAAAGTAGCAATGTCGTTGGTTAGGAAAAGAAATACATATCGGTATATGCTTTATTTTTCAAAGAATTGTCGACCGATGCAAGATCGTGACGATAATATCAAATAATTAATAAGACTATTGTTTCCTTTCATGATTAAGGTCAAAAGTGCATTAAACACATTTCATATTACAGGGTAAGGGATGGAGTAATAGAAGATCTCTAACTAAGAAGAAAGTCAATAAAGGATAAAAAAAGGTAACTCTTAACTCCTTCACACATTAAAGCAACATTTTTGTTCATTCTCGAGGTTGTGATAAAGTTTGTTGTACTTCGCACATTACCATTCTCTCCGATAAAAAAATTAAATGTTTCACCCAATATTTTTTTTTATGCTAGAAGAGCAATTCATTCTAATAGAATCATGAATGAATATTCCTTGTAACCCACAAAAAATTTCTCATTTGTCCTCAAATCCTTGTCCCATATAAATCTCCTTATTTCTCCTCAAATCCTTGTACCACATAAACAAATGATGTTTTGATTTTCCACCCATATCTTTATTAATTATTATTATTCCTCTCTCTACTCTCTTAATTGAAAAACAATAAACAACATTAGCTACCTATTCAACAAAACCCCACCAAAATGACCATTAGCTACCTATTTTATAGTGAATGATTAGTCATTGTTAAAAAGATAGATATGTTGTGGATTTTTATGGATTTAAAATGTATTAACATGAAACTAATTAAAAAGGTATTTATAGACTTAAAAATTGTAAAGGAATTCTAAAGTTACAATTTTATATGATATGTGTATACAAATAGGAGTAGATAATAATGAATATGAAATTTGTATATTAATATATTATACATAAGTGTATATAGATTATTATTAGTATTATCATTTGCTACTTATTATCTAATTGATGATGTTGTGAGATCATTTTTGGTATGAACAATTGTTATAGTAGCATAGTTCACTAATTATGAAATAAAAATAGTGAGCAAAGATAAAAACTTAAAGAGAAATTACCTTCTAATCGAAGAAAAAATTACAAATTTGTTAAAATAAGCTTTGTAGGTAGTTCAAGAAGGGTTTTGTGTTAAATGAGGGCATAATTGTCACCTTTAGATGAATATTCTGCCGAAGCAACTTATTGGAAATACACTTATTCAAGGTACGATTGACTTCGGAATGCACTTATTTAAATCCTCGATCACTTCACTTCTATCATATACTAAGGTTAGAAATTACTAGCTTGTCATTAAGCGTTCCTGAGCCTAGCGAGGGCTCAGTCACTTCAAGGAGAGAAGCGTTAGCTTTGATTAAACTAGGTCAGGAGTGTTATCCTCGAGGGAAGTACGCTTCGTTTCTATGGTCTCTTAGTTAATTTACAAAATCCTAATCTTACTTGAGGTGATGGTTCCTACTTGAAGTATATCTAAGCTCTTTCAATCACATAGGAAAAATCTCACTTGCAGAGTCTTCCGAGAAGGGCTCAGCCCGCTATAAGGACTCCGAGAAAGCAATTGCCGAGCCAGAAAAAAAAAAAAGTAGACCACCAAATACCCCAATTAGCTTATTGTGTTGGTCAATCAACTAAAATTGGTCGAATTCTCTAAATTTGCCCCCAATAAGCTCATCACCGAACACCCTCTAAGAATATTTTAAAACAAAAGGAGTATCAATACTACGTACTACATAGTATATAGGTCATACTTAAAATTACAATCCTTTCTCTAATTTTTCATTTTTCAAGTGTATCATTTTGGGTTGTGTCTTTATTCATAGACCTACACTCTTCATATACTCCCTCTGATTTTTTATATTTTTAATGCATCACTTTAGCTTACAAATTTGTCGAGGCACAATAAATATTATTAAAAAAAATATACGTAGTATATTTTTTATAAAAGTAGACATTGCAACTAATGTGGAATACCAAGTGATACATTTTTTTTTTCAGGAAAAAAAGAAAAACGAAGAAAGGAAGTACCATCTTTGACTTAATTTATTTTAGTAGTATACTCCGTAAAATAAATGCGAAGTAAACATTATTAGGTATAGTGTATATGGTGACATAATGCTTATTTTCATAATATCAAGTTCTTATAATTTTTTGAATATACAATACTGTAATACAATTAAAGATGTAAATGGTCAAGTTGCATCTCAACAAATATATCGGTCAAAATAATGCTTTCAAAAGAAAACCGAGTATTAAACATCAACTCACCATATCAATATAGATTGAAAGTGAATATAATCAAATTCTTTATGATAAAATTGACGACTAATAGCTATCACAATTTGACAGCAATTATATCTCAACTCCAAACTTTAACCAATTCAATATACGTAGTATGTAGGCCATAGTCAACCAAACAAAAAAAGGGAGTAATCAATATCCACAAAAAACAAGCAATAAATTCATCCACTTTTTTACACCAAAAATCATGATTGCAATCCCATCAACAAAAATGCAATCAAATAAAAACCAACCTCAAATTCGAATTCGCTCGATTTTTCAACAAATCCAATTGCTCTTTAATATAATCAGCAGCTTGCTTTAAACCTGGACGCCCTTCCTATCAATCACAAATTCACACCCAAAAAAAAAAAAAAAAAAAAAAAATTAAAAAATTAAATACAAAAATTATGAAATCAATCATAAAACCCTAACCTGGCGGCCACCGATATCTTCAGACAATACACGAAGATGCTGAAGAGCTCTAGCTTCGGAGAACTGATTAAGAGGTGCGTTAATGGCGAGAGGTGTGATAAACTTCATATGAAGAACAGAGTATACTAATACAGATATTAATCCATACAAAATTGTTAATGAAATCAGTAATTTGAATGCGGAGATATCTCCAGATTTTAGTCTGAAAATCGCCAT
This sequence comes from Chenopodium album, assembly GCF_948465745.1. Classification (NCBI taxonomy): domain Eukaryota; kingdom Viridiplantae; phylum Streptophyta; class Magnoliopsida; order Caryophyllales; family Amaranthaceae; genus Chenopodium; species Chenopodium album. The sequence continues at coordinate 3,878,419 of NC_137848.1, read as the reverse complement.
TGGAGGAATGATGAAGAATTGCAGACAACTTGTGAAATTTTAAGGAAGATGATGTAAACCCTAGGAAATTTGGGAATGATAAATAGGTGGGAAATTTTGAAAATTTGGAGGTTTCTACCTAACTGATGAGATTGATGATTGATTGATGACTGATGAACAGTTACAGACTTACAGTTAGTGTGTTTTTCATTATTTGTGTTTTTTATGTTTTTTTTGGTAGATTAGTCTAAATCAAAGTCCTAATCACACTCTCATATAGTCAAAGAAGATCAAATAATATGGAGTATTGTCTTCATTCTCGGATATTTGTATAAGAGCAACTCCAATGGTTATAGGTATTAGGTAGGGATTTGCTTGCAATATTAATTAATCTCTAGCTACTACCTTAACCATTTGATGTAAATAATACAATTAGCTTGGCCAAACAAATTAAAACAATTTCAATAGTAAGCTAATTATTAAATTAGCTTGTCATGCCACATAAGATTTCAAACTAACTTTGGGCTTGTTCACTTCAACTTAATTTCTGTTCAGTTCAGTTCAGCTCCTAATTTCATTCTCTCATAAAATATTCATTTTATCTCAATTCAGTTCAGTTCAGCTCCAATCAATTCAGTTCAGTTCAGTAAATGTGAACAAACCTTTTCTTTATAGCTATTCTGTGCCCCAATGGTTAGCTACTAGCTTGTTAATTAAATAAGCTTGACTTCCTCAATTAGCCCTAGAAATTTAATTATTTTAATACTTCCTCTGTTTTTTTTAGTTGACATCTTTCTATTATCACGCTTGCCAACGCATGTTTTTAATGATTAATGTCTCGAATTATCAACATTGTAAAATTATAAAAAGTGGATATTAATAAAATATACATTGAAATGATTCAAACAAGATCCCACATGAATATGTTTTATCATATCTATAAACCACAAAAGCGAGTCAAAGTATGTTGTATGAATAGTGTAAAAGTCAAACGGTGTCAACTAAAAAAAACGGAGGAAGTATATTAATTTCCAATAATTTTGGAAACTTTTTTGTCAAGCAAATTAGCTTAGACAAGCTAATTTGCTTGGCCAAGCTAATTTTTTTTTAGCTCCAATGGTCAAGCTAGTAGCTAGAGACTTTTGAAAATTGCAAGCAAGTCCCAGCTACAACCATTGGAGTTGTTCTTAGCTTTGTCAAGCTAATTTGCTTGGGAAAAAACTTGCTAAAATAAAACAACTTAGAATAAATAAAATGAAAATCAACGCAAATAAAGGAGGTAACTGTAATCCATTTAAATAGAAAGCTATTAGCTAGCCATTGGAGCTAAAATGACAATTAGCTTAACAACTTATGTAGCAGACAATTAGCTTGCCATTGGAGTTGCTCTAATCCCACACTTTCAAAATGAATACGAGTACGAAGTAACTATACATAAAAATAAAATTAAAACTAAAATTATGTACTTAGTCTCTTGAATCGTCTTGATGAAACTGGTATTCGAATTAACTTTTTATTTATTATTCTTTTTAACATTTTAAAATTATACTTATTGATAATTAAAGATATTATGTCAACCCAAAGAAGTAATTAAAGATATTTTTGGTCAAAATACTGATGATATATATATATATATATATATATATATATATATATATATATATATATATATATATATATATATATATATATATATATATATATATATATATATATATATATATATATATATATACAAGGGCGGGGGTGAGAATCGATCCTAAGAACTCTTGGAATCGGGAGGGAAACTTTAACCACTTGAGCTATCCATCACTCTCAAAATACTAATGATGTTGACATACGTGTTTAGAAGAACTCTTGGAATTGGGAGGGAAACTCTAACCACTTGAGCTATCCCTCACTTTCAAAATACTGATAATGTTGACATACGTGTTCAGATTAATTGGGGCGTTTATTTTGAAATAAAGGGAGTATTAACTCTGTTCCCTTTTGTTTGTCTTATGCATTTTGTACCACTTTTAATAATTAAACTATCCAGAACCAAAAGATCAGCCAATTCATCAAACCACTGATGGTTCCTAGCTAAGTATCACCAAAAGTTTTTTCAAGTTACCTATAACAAATTCTAAATCAAAACCTCTCAACACCAACCATTTTTCCAATATTTCTCCAATTAAACTTAAAACATCCAATAATTTTTGAATTACCTACAAAAGAGGCAAACTTACAATTAATTGCATAATTAAATTCAATAACAAGGCCAATTTGAATATTTTTTTCCCTCTTGGCTCTCCTCCCATCCATCATCTTCACTAACTTTTTGTCTTTTCCTCTTCTTCATCACTGGATATTGAATGTGGAGGGTGTTGTTGCGAAGATTATGAATTTTTGGGAGTCATTAGAAATTTGATTTGAAAAGGAGAGAAATATATATGAGGAAAATGAGGAAGGAGGTGGTCTAGGTAGATGAGGTAAAGGAGCTTGAATTTTAGGATGAATGAAGGGGAGGAAAAAGACTGCATGATAGTCGTGTTTTTGCCATTTATATGAATGAGAGAGAATAAACAAGTTGATATCAGCTACTGAAGTGTTGATATCAAGTATTAAAATATAGATATCAACAATCGAAATGCTCATATAAGTTTATTAAAATGTTGATTTAGATATTAAAATGCTAATATTAGATTTTAGAGTGTTGATTATCTGATATTGAAATGTCCATATAGGTCATTGAATTGCTGATATAATCCATTAAATTGACGATTTAACCTACAAATCTGCTGATCTAGGCAATTGAATTATCAATATAACTATGGAATTGACAATGTAAGTCATTAATTTGTATAATTAAGCTAAGTACTAAATTGTTGCAATAGTGATTAGACTCACAGCGAGACTCTGAGTCTAATCTCACATAATACCTTTTTCACATTCAAACCTTAGTCCCCTCAAATTTTATAACAAGATCGACCTCAAATTGTTGATGCATTAGTCCATTCAACACTCCATTTTAAGTAAAAACACATAGGGTAATTTTCTTAATCTATTTAGGCTTGGAACTTGTAACAACTAACAACTATAGCTTTTGAGTCAAAACATTTTGATAGACCTAAAGCATGACATGTTGACTATTTTACTATCTTTAATTTTACAGTAATCTTCCTTCATGAACCCACCACAATGTTGCATAAGAATAGCATGACATGATTAATCATTTTTAGTTATGCCACATTACTATATTAGGTATGTTCTTAATATTTTGTAAGCTATAATAGATGTCACAAACATTCACAATAAAAATTACTTAGTATTTTGCTTGATCTAATTTACTTCGTAAATTTTAACAAGACTATACAACCTTATGCTTTGGTGAAAGCATCTATACATTGTTGAGTTAGAACATTGACATATTTCATGCTCGACACTTATACATTGTCACATTAAGACACGCTCTTAATATGATAAGAACACAACTACCTCATACTACATATAATCAAGTGGACTACTTTTATGAATTGTTAATTATTTGGATGAAATCTTATATGAACTCATGTATTGTTTTCTATGATTTGAATTCTCATTATCACTGCTAAGTGCTACTTGTATAAGGCTACAAGCTTAAAATTCAAAATAAGAGTACATACTAAGCACATATCTTTTACAAATAGATTAGTCACAAACTTAAGATCAAATGCCTCGAGTTCTCGGTGCGTCTCACTTTATAGCCAAAGCCATACGGCGCCCATACCTAGTTCCTCTAGTCCAAACAACTCTTTCCACCATCTCAAGAGTCAAGACCACAAAACCCTTTACAGCCCAGACAATTTTATACAAGTCCAAGTATCAAACCCACAAGCTATTGCCTATTAGGAGTAAACCTCAAGAAACATCTGATGAATTTAAGCATCTAATCTAATCCAATCAAACCCAACCTAAAACCAGCTTTACAAAAACTTCACTCAACCACTTTAACATTTTTGTCATAAAAAAACCCAGATTCAGCAGCATCTATTCTGCACTACTAAATTACTAATTCCAGTAGTTTACAACTGATAAATCTTTTATCTTTATATTTCTTCTTTCTCCTAAAAAAACGTTCACATTCTATCTGACAAAATTCACCCTTATTTTTCATTTTCTGAATTTCTTTCCATTTTCATAGTTTTAAATTATAAAAACTCATCCACGTCTAAAATTCACCAATCCCACAACTTTTTTCCACCCAATCTGAAAAACCCATCAAAAATTTCCCAAAATTATGATCACCCACTTCACAAAACCACACAATTAGATTGATTACAACAAACCCAGAAAAATTATGAGCAATTGTGAAAAACAAATGTACAAAAAAGCAGGATTAACACTTGCATTTTTCATAATTCTTACAATTACATACCTTTTTTTGATCGGAACCCTTGATCTGAGAGGGTCTTACTTCACCCCATTTCTCCAATCTTTGCCGTCTGAAACACCTAACTATGTCCCACCTTGCCGGAGTTTATCTCCGTTGAGAGTTTACATGTATGATCTTCCGCAAAGATTCAATGTTGGGATGCTCCGGCGCCGGAGCTCCGATGAAAATCCGGTGACGGTGGATACGCTGCCGCCGTGGCCGGCAGTTTCTGGGTTGAGAAGGCAGCATAGTGTTGAGTATTGGATGATGGCTTCTTTGCTTGTTAAAGGGGAGGAGAGAGAAAATGAGGGTGAAAGTGGAAATGGGGTTGGTGTTGGGGAGGAGAGAGAAAGTGAAGTTGTGAGAGTATTGGATCCAGAAATGGCGGATGTGTTCTTTGTGCCGTTTTTCTCATCTTTGAGTTTTAATGTTTATGGGCATAATATGACTGATCCTAGTACTGAACGTGATAAGCAACTGCAGGTAAAATTATACTCTTGCTCACTTGTTAATATTGGGTTTTTGAATCTTATGTTTAATGTGTAATTGGTGCATAAAAAGCCGAAAAGGGCAATGACATAGACTAGATTCGATCCCGGGTTTGTATAGTTTGATGTTGAGTGTTTGTGTATGTTTAAGAGAATAATTTAGTATAATTGGGTTTTGTGTAGTTTGATGTTGAGTGTTTGTGTATGTTTGAGAGTATAATTTAGTATAATTGGGTACTGTATTAAAATTGTTTTGGTTATAGTGGTTGATATTGGTGAGTGGAGTTGATGTTGTAGTTTAAGAGTGTAATTTAGTAAAATTGGCATAGTGTATACGAATTGTCTTGGTTGATATTGGTGAATGGTGATAGTAGCCGTTGTATTTTTAAGAGTAAAATTTAGTATAATTGGGTAGTGTATAAGAATTGTCTTGGTTGAAATTGGCGATAGTAGTTGGTGTTGTATGTTTCAGATTAAATTTAGTATAATTGGGTAGTGTATAAGTATTGTATAGGTTGATATTGGTGATAGTAGTTGAAGTTTACTTTAGAGTGAAATTTATGATTTATCTGATTTGGGTTTGTTATAGGAATTGACTGTGGTCATGGTTGTTCTAAAAATATGATTGTGGAATGAATTGGATCTTTTTTCACCTATGTTCAATGATTAATATTGTTTGTAAAAGTTTGCCTGGGAGTTGGGAATCTTGGGATGATTTGAATGTTTGCAGTTTCTAAGAAGATATATTGTGGACTTGAACTGCTGTAAACCTGTAATCTGATGGCTTCTTTCTTTCCTTGCTGATAGGCAGATTGAGATTGGAATTTATTGGTGATTTGATTTGTTTAGCTTCAAAATTTGATGACAAGAATTGATTATTAAAACTCGATATTTATATGAGCTGTTGGCTTCCCCCTACCTGTCTCAATTGGCTCATGAGATATCTTCCTCGCCATTGACTGGATTCATGCCAGGTTGTTGTCTCGAGTTAAAGAAGTGATACGAAGAACACATTTTTTTTTTCTTTTCCTCATTTCTGGTTCAATTTATGATTCCCATAGTAAGGATGATTAAAGTGAGGGGCCATAACGAAGGAGTGTGGCTTAGTTATTTTAGTGATTGGGAGGTTTCTTGATACTGCTGTCTAGAATATTAGACAATTGATAATCTCTGTCAGTACTCTTTATGGTGGGTTTTCCAGTCGACTAGGTTTGTTTTGGTAAGGGGAAATGATTTTATGACTACAAAGCTGAACTATTATTTTGACCTGTAGAACTACTTGAATCTGTTTGTCCATTTGGGTGCCTGGTGGTGACATACTGTTTGGATAGTGTTAATCAATTGTCTGAGTTCTTCTTTTATCACACGAGGTATTGTTTAAATCTTCCAATTTCTTTTTGACCGCACAGAAGCATCTTCCTGCACATTGTTAACTACTTTGCCACTTGACACCTTTGAAGTGTTAAAATTGTGGATTAAGCTGTTCCTAATTCCATGAGAATACTAGTGAACAGCAAGAATTCGCCTGTTATCTGACTATTTATAAAGTGTTTATTAAGTTCACTCTTGGTTTTAGGTTGATATATTGAAATATTTGAGGGAGTCTAAGTACTGGCAAAGGTCAGAAGGCCGTGATCATGTCATTCCTATGCATCACCCAAATGCTTTTAGGTTTCTTCGGGAGCAAGTGAATGCATCGATTCTCATTGTGGCAGATTTTGGTCGTTACTCGAAGAGCATGTCAAATTTAAAGAAAGATGTTGTTGCCCCATACGTCCATGTTGTGGATTCATATACTGATGATGACACCCCCAATCCCTTCAAATCTCGCACTACCCTGTTGTATTTCCGTGGCAGGACTGTGAGGAAAGATGTAAGTTCAACCTTCAGGCCAGTATTTCATCATTCTCGTAAAAATCTTTTGTTGGATGAATGTAATTGCTAATAGGTAGCTTTTGCTATGTTCAGGAAGGTGTGGTTCGTGCTAAATTGCAAAAGCTTCTGGAAGGTTATGATGATGTCCACTTTGAAAGGAGCTTTGCCTCAGAGGAAAGCATAAGATTGGTATGTCATTTCAGTAACTTTCACTCTGAATTTCCGAATCTAAATAATTTTATGTTGAAAACAACACTTGTGAATTGTGATGGATGTTGATTTGCTGAAGTACTCCTTGAAAAGTAAAATTATGTGAATTTAGAATCCTTAAATTTTATATTATACTTAAATGTGGTTCCTCAGAGTTGTTCCCTTCACTGGCACTTATTCTCCATTTGCCACCAGAAGTGAAACAACAGTGACTCGGTGAGAACCAGGAAGTGTAGCCGTGTATACTGTAATCCCTGACCAATTTAAACCAGAAGTTGATTGTTTCTGAAAGTTATTATGAAAAAGAATCCCACTTTCATAACTAAAAGGGTAGAAAATAGCCATTGAAAATTATGAAAAATGGTTAGAAATACAAGTCTAGACGCACAGTTAGTGGCTTAGGGCAACAGCATATATAGATGGGCAATCTACAGCAAAATGAGCAACTATTGTATCAAGGATAGATGCAAATCGTTTTTCTTACCCCAGCTTTACCCTAGCAGATTCTCTTTTCCTTTATGTTTTTAGGGGAGGGATGTGGAATTTAGTGAACAGTGAAATAGCCGCTGGTTAAATTTTTATCTACTTGGACTAGTAGCTTTATTGTAGCTAATGCATCTTGTTTTGACAGTCCACACAGGGGATGCGAAAATCAAAGTTCTGTCTACACCCGGCAGGAGATACCCCTTCCTCATGCCGGCTATTTGATGCTATTGTCAGCCACTGCGTGCCAGTCATTGTTAGCGACCAGATTGAGCTCCCCTATGAAGATGAACTCGATTATACTGAGTTCTCTCTCTTCTTTTCAACCACTGAGGCAATAGAACCTGGTTATATGATCGAGAAGCTTCGCCAGTTCCCAGAGGAAAAGTGGCTTAAAATGTGGAACAAACTGAAGAACATTTCCCACCACTACGAGTTTCAATACCCCCCAAAGAATGGCGATGCAGTCAATATGCTATGGAGGCAGGTTAGGCATAAGCTCCCTTCCGCAAAGCTTACTGCTCATAGAACTCGAAGGTTAAAAATTCCTGATTGGTGGGGAAGGAGAAGGTAGCCGGTGTGTACTTTTTGTACCTAACTGTACTTATTTTTGTGTGTACAGTTTCATATATACAGTTTGAACTTTCCCAAAGAACGGGAATTATAGGTTATTCACTTATTCATACATGTTTTTTGAGCCTGTGACATCCGATCTGATCCATTTGTTTCATTGTCTGTATTCTCTTTGTTGCATTATTTTAAGCTGCATTATGTTGGCATATCCTTTATTAAATCACCTGAGGTATAATCCAGGCTGTGATGTATGACTTTTAGTGCATTATTTGAACCGACAGTACCATATATCTAGGATCATCTTTTCATATTTTCATTTGGATCGAGTGATCTGCGTGTTGTTAATCATGTATATGCTGTGGCATGTCTGTCCTCGTCTAATTTAACAGATGATAACATTGATTCTACTGAAAGTATACCTGCAAGACTGCAATGTGACAGTAAAACTAAGATATGCAAAGTACGTGTAACAGCTTCACTTTCTTCATTTGAATTAAGATTTGAGATACTGAATTACCGAGTACAGTAATGATCTTCATTCATGTAAAATTTGAGATCGAAAGTCAAGGATGTACCAAAAAGTGTTTAACAACAGCATGGACTTGATGCCTTTGAGCTACGATTACACACCAGCATCGAAAACTTTCAGTATTTACGCCGGTGTTATTCTAGTACAAAATGATAGCTCAAGGCGTGCATTCGTAAGCTAACTGGGTGCAGAATCTGAGATGGCCAACAAAACTTGTTATCCTTCCCGTGCTTGGACGAGCCAGGTTTAAGACAACATAAAAGCCAAAACCATCTATTGAAAAATAGTCGTAGATGTAATAATTTAAGTAATTTTTTTCTCTCTAAACTGTTGCAACTAGTCCAATATTCTCTTCTTCTAGTTCATAAGAGTTCGCTGCTAAGCCAAAAGGCCAGCTAAATATATTTGTATTTTCTAATTGATCAATAATGTTATATAAATTATAATAACTTATCCCTACTCATCACCTAATTTAGCTATAGAAACATTTTCTACTCTTTACCAACTCTATGTTATGAAAATATTCGATTGGCGGTTAATAAGTCAAAGTCAACATAACGTTACACATAAAAACACTAAATTTTTATGTACCTGCCTCAAAGAGAATCAAATAAACTACTTAAAGACAACTAGTAGACCAGTAGTATAACTTAGCAAATTAGTGACATTACACAAAATTAACCAACAACAATGGATTTGGAAAAAATCAAGGAGAAGACTATTCTCTGCAGTAAAGCCCTTGAAGAGGTTAGTTATTCTTAACCAATGTCGCTACCCTATTCCGAATTCAGTTGTTACAGTGCTAGTTAATATCAACGTGACAATTAATTTGGATGAAGGGACGGCGTAATATTATTTAACTTTTAAATACTTATCATCTTTGTAGTTAAGTTGAGAAAATACAGGACATGATTTGTTATGAATTTTGTGATAGTACATCTTGGATACCAGTGCTTACCCCAATGAGCATGAGCAGCTGAAGGAACTTAGAGATGCCACTGTAGAGAAATACAAACATCTGTAATTTCCTCTTTTTATTTTTCTCTATCTATATAGCTTTAAACTCCTTTATGTGGATAAATTATCTTGCAAAAATTTTCCAAATGTGTGAAGTACTCTTGTCCCACATCAGAAGAGTGGTACAAAGATGACTAGTCTATAAAATTTGTTTAGAAGTCTGTTAAATTATGATTTTACGATAGATACTCATTTGACTTATCCAGGTTTGCTTATTTTGACAAATTTTTCCATATACCCCAGGTTAATCAAGTGGTAATATATGATGCAACTTAATGTAAGTAGTGTCATATTCGTGTATGGATCATACCACACATAAGATAATTTAAAGGGTTGTTTATACTCCAACACGTGTAATGCATGTACATAATGCGTCATATTCCCATATCATATAGTCATAGTTTGAAGCCTTAATGACATGATTTCAAAATTAGAAATAACTTAGCAATGCTTTTATTCCCTGCTTTCCAGGAGTATATTGAATACGAAAGCTGATGAAGCACAATTCATTTCAATGCTATTAAAACTAATGAATGCCAAAAACACCATAGAAATTGGAACTTTCACTGGCTATTCACTTCTTACTACTGCCTTGACTTTGCCCGTTGATGGCAAGGTGATAAACTTTCCATACATTCGATCTCTCTATTAATTCACCCCTTTAGTCTCTAATTAGTATAGTCTAATTGTAATAATAATGTCGTAATATATGATTGTAGATTCTAGCCATCGACTTGGACAGAGAAGCATATGAGGTTGGACTACCATTAATTAAAAAAGCAGGAGTTGAGCATAAAATCGACTATATTCATGGAACTGCCCTGCCTGTATTACATGACCTAATAAGCAAGGTAACTTTATTAGTGATTGTTGTTTAAATGATTAATTTGTTTAATTTTTCTCAAAAACATACTCGTATAATTCTTTCATAATGGTACGTATCAGACTATCAGAGCCTAGGTAATATATAAGTATGATGTTTAATTCCGAACAAAGAAAGTACTCATGTTTAACCCGAGATGTAACAAATGTGAATAGCGCAAAGAAGGGAGCTTTGATTTTGCCTATGTTGATGCGGACAAAGAAAACTACATCAACTACCATGAGCTATTGTTGAAACTTGTTAAGGTTGGAGGAGTAATTGCCTACGACAACACTCTTTGGTTTGGTTCGGTTTGCCTTCCTGACGATGATGAGATATTCAACAATGACCTTGTTATGAAATATCTTAATGAGCATGGTCGTGACGCATTACAGAAGTTGAATAGTTCCCTTGCTTCGGATACTCGAGTCGAGTCCACTCTTCTTTCAATCGGCGATGGCCTTACTCTTTGCCGGCGTAAGTGAAGAAGAAAACACAGTCGAAAAAGGTTTGAGCTTGTCAGAACACCGTGTTACATAGCGAACGATCCTCAACGGCACACCAAGATCAATGGTAGGCCATTACTCACGCTCTAGTACACTGTCATAGTTCATCCACCAAGCTTTGATTTCTGTATAATTTGTACTCAAGGATACAAAGGTACGAGCCTATAGAAGAGATCCTGTCTAGTAAGGTCGTGCCTCAAAAATTGAATAATGAAGTTAATAAAGATGTATTTCGTTATGTGCGTTATCAATATGGGAATGGACATATGTTAAATTGTTAATATCTTCTTGTTAAGTCAATACTACTCATACCCTTTTTGTTTTTTTGACAAAGAGAGTTTCATAAATATAAGGGCAATTACAGAGTTTAAAGAATGTAAACTAAACGGAAATAACCACAACAAACCAAACCAAACCAACAAAGCCATAAAGCAATAAAAACTTGTGGAAATCAACATTCTTGGGGACTCTTGTGACGTGGATGGATTCAGTAGAAGACTTCTAACCTGCAAAAATATGATTTACCTTTGCTTGTCGAGTTATCGAGGCTATAAATACGGTTAAAAAGCAAAAATAATAGTGCCTTAACAGAGGAACTCTTGCTTAAAATTGAGTCGAAAGTTTGATGGAAGTAAAGAACTACAAATGCAAAATAAATTGAGTGAGATTTTGAGTTCGCAACTCAATGAATAATCCCAAGGGCCTAAAGTCAAAAAATGAGATTCAAGATTCACTTTCACAATAGAGGTCAGTTGACCTTTAGACGTGATATACTCAATGTATTTCACAACTCTTACAGTCATACATGAATATAGAGCTCACAAACGTGTCGTGTCCTGTCATTCTCGTGTTTGAAGATAAACGTATTGAAGGACCTCAACACTAACCTGACCCATTTAGTATATGTGTCATGTCTTGCTGACTCGTTTAATTAATCGTGTTGCAAACTATTAACATTGACCTGTTTTATTCGTATCCGATTTGTGTTGTGTAATTGTGTTATAAGTAAAAATATGTGGATTGCTAAATACCGCCAACGTTTTTTTATCAAACCGCCAACAATAGTGATGAAGAGACAAAATCACCCTTACTCATTTCCCACTTTGCTTTCTCTCTCCTAAGTCCATCAAGTCTAAAAGTCAACCGTCAACCACCACAATAGCAACCACCCATGCCACCACTACACACGCCTCCATGACCACCATAACACACACCTCCATGACCACGACCACCCACCATCACCGCCCACAACTACCAAATTTTAGTTTGTGTTGCCGGAACCACCAATTCACGAAAAACAGTCAACAATCAACATCAAAAATGAAGACCCACCACCTTTGCTCCTCGACTGGTCGGTGGTGGTGTTTTATATCCCAGCTAATAGCACAATCGACGTGCAAAACCGGTCAACCGGGATGGTAACCGATTTCCAGTGCCAGTTGACCACAGTAACCGGCGTCCAAAACCGGTTGCCGTACCAGGTGATCGGTTTTGCACGTCGGTTGACCACGATAACTGATGTCCAAAACCGGTTATCATGGTGTTTTGGTTTTGCTCGAGCGTCGGAAATTATTGAAGAAAAAAAAAGAAAGGAGAAGATTGGGGACGGACTGTTGCCGACCACCTTGATGCCTCCTCCAGTTATCGGCGTCGCTACCCTTTCACCTTCGACGTACAGCGGCTGCTTCCCTTCACCTCCAACATACATCCGTTGACCACGATAACTGATGTCCAAAACCGGTTATCATGGTGTTTTGGTTTTGCTCGAGCGTCGGAAATTATTGAAGAAAAAAAAAGAAAGGAGAAGATTGGGGACGGACTGTTGCCGACCACCTTGATGCCTCCTCCAGTTATCGGCGTCGCTACCCTTTCACCTTCGACGTACAGCGGCTGCTTCCCTTCACCTCCAACATACATCCGTTGTTGTGGTTGATGGTAGTTGGGAAATGGTGGTTGTGGCCCTTATGGGTGATGAGAGAGAAAACAATAAAAGAGAAAGAAGATGGGTGGGGGGGTATAGTAAGGGCATTGATGTCCATTCACCTTAAATGTTGACGGTTTCGATTAAAATTATTGGCGTTATTTAATACCCCCAAAAATATTAGCCTCATTCAAAATACAAGGTTGATGTCAAGGGTTTACGATACGTTTAATTAAATAACCAAACGTGTTATAAGTTCCTCACTCTAAATATTTATCATAAGTTCAAGAAAAAAAAAAAGTGATGGTCCAATTAAGATCTAAGCCAATTGGATACTAATGGATCTGGGAGGCACCGGCCCGTAATCCGTCCACTGACAAGAGCGGGAGGTTTTCGTTGCTCTGTGAAACCAGCCTCACGCGGTTCCCTCCTCTTTAGGATCCATGAAGCTCCGACGTTCGTCAAAGCCCCGTGGATCAGCTCTCAACTTGGACTGGGCAGGCCAGCAAATTGCCAACCCAAGACCCGATCCAATTAGCTTGGTCCATGTTCTATCACGTTGTTACCCCCACTTGGGTTACAAGCTCACGTTACTAAGCTCGGCGAACAGTTGTTGCTTTTGTGAATATATAAAGAACGCGCAAATGTTATATTGTTTCAATGTGGTATTATGTAATCTCACGCTTTCTGTGAGGTCGAACATTTTGGCTCTATTTTGTGCATGGTTATTTCTTGATTTTCTTCCACTCTATTGAATTGTTGACAATATATTACCACAGGCGTTTCCTAACTCTATCCTAATTGTTGAGGATGTTGATTTTTATATTTAATTAGATACGTCTCTTATTTAGTGTTGTTAAAGTATAATTGCTAAACTATTGGAAATATATCTCTAGCTTATAGATCGGATATTACCTAGTTATTCACAATCAAATGTAGTAAAACTTGACGACTATGTTCTTTTACGATGTGTTTGGATAACAAAGGGGAAGAGAAAGGGAAGGAAGGGGGAGGAATTGAAGGGGACGGAGAAGGCCGACTGGTAAGGTTACATTTTTCCTCTAAATCTTTTCAACATTTGAAGGATTTGGTTTATTAAAGAGGGAGGGAAAACGAATCCTTCCCTTTCCCTCCTACCGAAAGGTATCCAAACAAGGAAGGATGATTCCCTTCTTTTCTCTTCTCTTCCTTTCCCTCCTACCGAAAGGTATCCAAAGAAGGAAGGATGATTCCCTTCTTTTCTCTTCTCTTCCTTTCCCTCCTACCGAAAGGTATCCAAAGAAGGAAGGATGCATGCACGATTCCCTTCTTTTCTCTTCTCTTCCTTTCCCTCCAATTCTCTTAATCCAAACAATGCATGTGTTAAAGTTATCAAGCATATATATGCAAGGATATAAATTAGGATAAACAATCAACTTAAGAAAATTACATTTACCTAACTAATACTCGGTGAAAAATGTAAAACACATAACATCCCTTAAATAATTTCATGTAGTAAAAACATTTACAATTTACTATCTTATATATTCTGAACATTTCCATTTTTTTATTGCTTACTTTATTATTTACATCTTTCATAATTCATATTATACTTTTTTTTGACGAGATCTTTCATATTTTACATAATTACTCATATTTTCATTATTTTTTAAACTATGTATCTACATACAATGAATGAGTTGGGAAAAAAAATGTAGTGTATATATAAAATATATGTAAACTTGCATAATGTTCTAATTAGATCTATTAATTACTTTTACTTCTATTTTTCTCATATATTTTAATTTATAGTCAGTTACTTACACACCATTTGGAATTACTAGTCAAATTGCAATATTAAGTTTCATTTAAAGTTGTTTGGTGTTGTTCAAATAATCAAATGTCTAGTAAATGTTCATGCTTCAAGTCAAGTCTCTAAGAGTCAAACAATTACAACTACTTCAAAAGCTGTCAAGAAAGAAATTTCAAGCATGAATATTGTACTCGCTAGTTTAAGTCCAGATACCTAGCGTCGTCTTTTTGGACTTTCCAAATTTTTATTGTTAAAACTCTTTTTCATTTTATTTTTCAGTCACAACCATTGGAAATAAATTACATGCGTAAATAATATGGAGTAGTCAACAATAAAGTTGATGTAAATTACCAAAGACTTTGTATATTCTTAGAAAATGAAATTACTAGAATAGTTTTGGAATTATGTATCTTTGTTGTTGGGCTTTAATTTGTATGGGCGGATCTAATAAGAGGCATGAGCGACATGTGCCTACTCCACCGAATTATTGAAACTTTGGAACAAAAAACTGAAGATATAATGAGACATGTAATATACGAAGTATTTCATTCAATTTTTAATAATGAATTCAAATTGGGATTCGAATTGTGATTCAAATGTTGTTGATTGTGGTTGTTTAGCTCATTGTTATAAATTTTAAACTGCTACCGAGGATAAGCGACAGCGGGTAAATAAAATTGCCTGTGTCATGTTCAATAATTTATCAATGGACTTATAATGTACACCATAATTTTTAAACTATTATATCGTATTATTTTAAATTGTCATTTCAACCGCTTTGACCATGTATAGACATAAAAATAACATAGCACAAGTTTGAAATTCGTTTGTTATTATAAAGATATACTACTATAAAAGTCCAATTTCAAAAAAACATGAATGTATGGCATATTATATGGTTGGTGTTTAGAATTGTCAAACTTTTACTACTACTCATCTAATTAAGTAATGGTCTTTGATGGTGGCTTATATTATATTCGAAAACATTATATATTATCATAAATCATTGTCAAAATTTCTTGGAATATAAATATCTTCTGGGCTGTTTATATAAATATAGCTTCATGCCTCAAAGAAAATCAAACCATTGTTAAAACATATCCTTTGCTTCCCTTTAATCCTTAATTAATTAAGAAAAATACAGATAATTAAACCAACCAAAGAAGCAATGGATTTGAAGAAAATCAAGGAGTTCACCATTCTTAACAGCCCAGCTCTTGAAAAGGTTAGTTACTACAAGTAAATGAGATTTTCTGATATTATCGTTAATTATTTGCATTTTAAAGCTTGAAAAACAAACAAAAAACAAAAAAAAATGAAAATATGATGTTATTGCATTGATATATGTTAATTTGTTTTTTTGACAGTACATATTGGAAACAAGTGCGTACCCTAATGAACATGAACAATTGAAGGAAATTAGAGATGCCACTTTGGAGAAATACAAACACATGTACTCTTTCTTTCTATCGATCTCCAAATTAACTTTATATTTTTTTACGCATTCATGAAGCTAAGCACCATTTTTTTTTACTTCATCGCTTTTAATTGTCTCTTATTACACACACCCACACATGTAAATTTTTTCATTATACGAGGGAAAAAACTGTAACTCAATTATTTTGACCTTTTAGCTCATTTGGATCAATTGCTCAATGCTCATTGCATGGCATAGGAGTCATATAGGCATCGTGCACCTCTAAAACAGAGAGATAAGAAAATATTGTGGAAGGACCAACATTTTGTTTTTACACAAAGATAAGTAAAAACATTAGAAAGGATCAAAGGAGACGACCCTCCTCGCAATGGAAACTTCTAATGCATCAGAAATAATAAATCGAAAAAAAGCAATTAATTTTTGCTAGCTAAGGATCTTCTAATGTACACCATCACTAGCATTTTGCATGTGTTGTATGTTAAAATTAATGTTTCGTTCACTTATACTAGTATTTAATACCATACACAATTTGCAATTTTCAAGCTTTCACATTAGTAAAATGTAATATTCATAAAACAGATAAAAATAAATTGAGGGACTAGCTAATAGTTGTTACATTGGGTATGGTACGTTTTCAGGAGCATTATGAATGCATCGGCAGATGAAGCACAATTCCTATCAATGTTATTGAAGCTCATGAATGCCAAAAATACCTTAGAAATTGGTGTTTTCACTGGCTATTCACTTCTTACTACTGCACTCGCTCTTCCTGAAGATGGCAAAGTAAGCTTTTTAATCATCTAATATTAATGTTAACATATAAATCTAATTTTATTTGTAAAAGTAATTTATTTAAATGAGCTTGTTGCAAGTTTAAAAGCATCTTAATTCTTAACTAACAATTTGTTGTAACACGAAGCATTATAACTTTATAATATCATATTATTAAAAAGAAAGTACTATTTCCTTATCTAAATATCACCTACTCCATAATTGAATACTATATATAATTGATTTTATTATTTTAGTCCAAAATAATTGATTTTGTAATTTTGATTACAGGTTGTAGCAGTTGACCCGGACATGGAAGCATACAAGGTTGGATTACCGGCCATTAAAAAGGCAGGAGTTGAGCATAAAATTGAGTTTGTTGAAGGAAATGCCATGCCATTTTTAAATGATTTAATAAGCAAGGTACGCTATAATATTATTTTACTCTATATATACTAATAAGTATAATACACTTTGACCATTATAATATAAGTAATTTATAATTTATAGTATAAATTAAAAGGCGTTCCTAAACAATTTTAGGTAATTTGATTCCACGACCTTAAGTTTAAATTCTAACGTGTTAACCACTAAACTATTACCATCGTACATGTCATTCAATAAAAAATAAATATTAATAATGATATAATTACGTGATACTTGGTCAAATTCATCATCATTTATAATTTCAAAATATGAACTTGTACAGTTTTACACATTGATGGTTAAAAAATATTAATAATAAATCGTTAAAATATTATATTGACAATATACATGAATGGAGCCGGAGGGTGAGTTAGGGGTGTAACCGGCTAATATATCAATTTGTAGACTAAGAAAGAATAATAAGGCCCAATTGACTTTTCTATAAACACAAATGTCAAACGGCCCAAATTAGCTTTTAACAAACATTTTGTGATACAGGCCCAATCTGTTTGATTTTGCATGTGACAAACAATACTAGTGTTTATAAATTATAACAATGTTGAGTGTGAAATATGCAGGGTAAGGAAGGCACCTTTGATTTTGCATTTGTTGATGCTGATAAGGAAAACTACATCAACTACCATGAGCCATTGCTAAAGCTTGTTAAGGTCGGAGGAGTGATCGCCTTCGACAACACTCTTTGGTTTGGCTCGGTCGCCTTGGCCGACGATGATGAAAAATTCAAGAGTGACCCTATTATGGGATACATTAAAAAACATGGACATGAAGCCATCAAAAAATTGAATAGCTTTCTTGCAAGTGACCCTCGAATTGAGTCGAGCCTTCTTTCGATTGGTGATGGTGTTACGCTTTGCAGGCGCAAGTACTAAAATTGAAACATACTTTACTTTCTATTGCAATGTTGTGTTCATTGATCAAAGTTGTTGTACTAATAAAAGACTGAATACCATGTTACTATGTACGCTACAATTGTACAATCAATAAAATTGGTTTTTTTTAGTATTCAATTATCTTCCCTTTTTTATGAACGATTAATATTGTTGAAATGAAAATTAATTCCCATTTTGCATCGATTATAAAACAAATTCCCCAAATATTGTCCACGCAGGATCAATTACATAGGGTTTTTTCCTTTTATTTTAACCGCTAACGTCATTAGCAACTTTATATTAACACAGCTAATAACATCAGCAGTTATAAGGGTCAGCAAAAAAAAAAATTTATAGAAAGAAAGTAAAGAGACATGTTAAACAAGAAGTCAAGTCTCTTTGGATTCATCACCTTGTGAGCTTGTCATTTAGTAAGTAAGAAAAGAGACCTGGTTGTGAGCTTGTCATTTAGTGAGTAAGAAAAGAGATCTGGTTGTGAACTTGTCATTTAATGACTATGAAAAGAGACCTAATGTCGTTAGCAATTTTAAGCTATTAAAAAAAATAGACATTGTCCGATCCTACATGGATAATACTATAGCAATTTATTTTTACACTGACGCAATAAAGAAATTTATTTTAGCCTTAACAATATTGTGAGAAATCATTCTCTTTTTTATTGTTTCGAACTAAGGCTCCATTCTCTTCACCTTATTTTTGCTGAACTGAAATTATTTTTACTGAAACAAAATTATATTTGCTGAACTTAAATTAATTTTACTGAACTGAAATTATTTTTGCTGAACTGAAATTATTTTTTACTGATTTTCTATTATAATTCTTCTTTAAAAAAACTGAATTTTACTTAACTGAAATTATTTTTACTGAATTGAAATTAATTTTACTAAACTAAACTTATTTTTACTGAATTGAAATTATTTTTACTTAATATTATTTTTTTAAGGTGAAGAAAACAGAGTCTAAGTCAAATGATTTCAAGAAGAATTTGGATAAAATATTTTGATTTATATAATCAGATATGGATCAATTTTATCAGATCTATTAACATGTGGAAGTAGTACCTTAAAATTTGGACTTCTCTATTAGGCTAACAAAATACTAGAAACTCATTATTTTGGGCTTGGGCTTGTCATGAGTCACCACCCATACGGCCATCTTATACCACCTGTAACTAATTTAAAATTTTGAATGATACTCCGCAAATTACTAGACAAGGTGCGGAGTACTTTTACACAAGTACTAGACAAGGATGTGGAGTTGGCTTGATGGTAGCACTCCCATCTCGTAATCTCGAGGTTACGGGATCGATCCTTGCCTCCAGCATATGCTGGAATTTCCCCCGCCCCCCGTTGTACCCGCCCTTGTGGCTCATATGAATCAAAAAAAAATATATAGCACGAAAACAACTCGGAATTTATAATTTTTTTTATACTCCGAGTCATTTCTAAGCTTCCGTGTTAGCTAATTGGTTTTTTCATCTCTTAAGTTTCCGTGTTAGCTAATTAACCCAATCTCAATATTAATTACCAAAAAACCAGCAATAATTAAGTTGCTAGAGCAGCAAGGTTTTCATGAATTCAAATCACTCAATCGATAAGCCCAAAAACATCCTTAATAGCCCAGAACTTCTTCAGGTTTGCCAATCCTTATTTATTATTTTGTTTTTAATTAATCGATGGGAATACAATAATTTTTCAAGAATTTTTTTTATTTTTTTTATTTTTTTGCAGTATATATTGGAAACCAGTGCATACCCTAATGAGCATGAACAACTCAAGGAAATTCGACATGCTACTGTTGAAAAATATCCCCATTTGTATGTACTGCATTTTCTTTTGCCTCTCTTCAAAAGTCAAAACTCGATATGATATACTCTCTCCGTTCGTTTTTTGTTGTTCGTATTTGGAATCTTTTTGTCCGACAACAGGAACAACAGAACAGAAGGGAGTAGTAACACTTATATAATGTCAAGTAGTAGTGACTTGTTTCCTTAAAAAAAAAAAAAAAAAAAAAAAAAAATAGTAGTAGTGATTTGTGGATGAATCTGAAATTTAATTTTGCTTCAAGTATAAAAGAATGTTTTTTTTAGTTGTAATTTAGGTTCTTGATACATTCACTAGTCACTCCCTCCCTTGGCTAAATATTGATGAATTTAATTTAATTTGTCAAGGTTTTAATTTTGTTGCCACGTCTAGTCTGATCATATCTCATATGTTATGTTAATTAGTCTAATATCTGAAATCATTGGTTTAATGCCTCCTTAATAATCCTAACAGATTACATGGTTTTTAAGTTTCATGATGAGTTTCAAAGAGTTTACATAGGGAAAGAATTGAGGATACTCGTGTAGTTGTAAGTAATGAAACAAATAGGTTCATGTAAGATGTAACCCTTGTGTAATTATCAACAATGGTTAGAATTCTTAGAAATTCCCTACCAGTCGTCACATTATGTAAGTTCGCAACAATCATATGAATTAGATCAAATGGCTTATGTATGTGAGAAGTGCTTAAAGAAACAAATAGGCTCATGTAAGATGTAACCCTTGGTGAGTAGATATCTAACTTTTATAATTTTTGCTATTGTGAGCTTAAAGATATTTACGGTCAAAGATGGGTAAAAATTTGTATCGATTTACTTAACAGGAACATCATTCTGAAACGGAGGGAGTAGCACTTATCTTTCGAATGCCACACACTTATTGCTGACATTTTCCATCATTTTGAGCCTTGTTGATTGATGCTTAGGGATTGCTTACTTGCTTAGTATATCAATTTGAACCTTATTATGTTTTAGAAGTTCTCTTTGTGATTCTTCTTGTTGTAACATGGAGTGTGGTTCCTCAGTTGTATGCAATGGTTACATCAGTAACATATACTAACTTCAAGCTATTCAAGATGCATGCTTCTCTTAGCTGACTCGCTCTTTCACCTAGCTTTTATCATCTTTAATCTAACATGTATAAGCACAACTTCTATCAATCATGTTAAAATTTATGTTAAAATTTAAGGGTGCGTAATTTCTCTGTTTTCTAGGTACACAATGAACGTTCCTGCTGATGAAGCACAACTTCTATCAATCATGTTAAAACTCATGAATGCCAAAAGGGCATTGGAGATCGGTGTTTTTACTGGCTACTCGCTTCTTTCCACAGCCCTTGCTCTCCCTGATGATGGCAAGGTATATCATTTTGGTGATATAATTTCCTTCCAGCTAAGAACTAATTGATATAAACATATAAGCATCATTGTTGCAGGTTATAGCCATTGACGTAAACAGAGAAGCCTATGAGGTTGGATTACCTTTTATTAAGAAGGCAGGAGTTGAGCATAAGATTGATTTTGTTGAGGGAACTGCTGTGCAAATCTTGAATGATCTCCTAAACAATGTACGATCCCATTTTTAGAATTGGAAATCATTTCATCTTATTTTAAATGATTAAGAATGTGAACAAATTTAAAGATGTATCTAAATATGCAGGGTGAAGAAGGGACATTTGATTTTGCATTTGTGGATGCTGATAAGAAAAACTACAAGAACTACCATGAAGTGTTGTTGAAACTCGTCAAAGTTGGAGGAGCCATTGCCTATGACAACACCCTTTGGTTTGGTTCCGTTGCATATTCTGAGGATGTTGAGTTTTTCGAAGATGGTGATCAGGAAAACAAGTCTTTTAGACAAAGTATTCGCAGGGATACGAAGGAATTGAATAGCTTCCTTGCAAGTGATCCTCGAGTTGAATCTGCCCTCATATCAATTGGAGACGGCGTTACTCTCTGCAGGAGAAAGAATTAGCTAGGAGTGATATGGTGAACACTTTCTTTCTGCGTTGATAATATAAATCAGATTTTCTGATCTTTGAGTGTAACAGTGATGAGTTTATTTCTGCAAGTCTGTATCGGTATGTACTTAATTACTTATGTGTAAGTATGGTCACAAAACGTGATTCAAATGGAATAAGCTCCCTGCTAAGTGCTAACATTAGGAAAGCATTTAAGGTTCAGTTCTAAAAGACTGAAACCAGCAGTCAGAATTGTTTTGTATAAAGATTTTGAGAGCTGTTTCAACTGCCTCTATTCCTTGTAATGGTGAACTAATACTACTGATTTCATCAAATAATTTGATCAGCATGCATGTATACAGTTACGCGGGTTGCAGGTGGGTGAAAGACTGAAAGGGCCCAATATATGACCTAATCCGCTAGATCGGACGAGTTAAAGAATACCCTTTGATGCCTGAATGAGTGTCTGGAAGAGCATATATCAGCTGTAATAAACTTAGTATACGCGAGTAACTAATCTATGGCATGAGGCTGGACCAGCCTTACAACTATGCCACCTACATACTAGTGACATGACCTGTGAGGCCTCCGGATATTTCGAATTTAAGGACTAATTAAGGCCAACATGGATGGGTTGATCATGAGGAGCGCCAATTGCTGCTCTAAGTACACAAATATAGCATCCTGTATCTAGTTATCCCAGTAAAGTTTGACCATGTTAATGGAGAAGAAAGGGTAAACAATAAGGACCGAGTCTAAGTATTAAGATTAAAGGAGTATTTTCACTACAAGAACTATCATGAAGTGTTGCTGAAACTCCTCAAAGTTGGAGAAGCACTAAGCAGTTGATATTCTAATAATATGTGTGGTACATTTATTAAGATAAATCTAACAACTTAATTATTAATTCTTTATTTTATATAATAGCAAAATTTTTAAAAAAAAAAATGATTAAAATTATAAAAAAAAAAAAAAAAAAAAGTCAAATGTGTTAATTATTATGAAGCGGATAAAATATTTAACATTTTTTTTATACGTGGAATCGACTCTTATTTACTCTCTATCTACTATCTAGTATGACATCTACAAGTAATTAACTAAGACGGTTAATTTAAAAATATACAAATTGGTAATATGGGGCATAATAAGAATCCAATGGTTAAGATGTCACCCTAACTGTGTTGTTAGACTTTGTGTCTGATTTGGAGGGACACTGATTCCTGCTAAAAATTTGTCTTGCACATTGTTGTCTTTTTAGTTGACTTCAAATCTTGAATGGATTAGCTCAAGTTTCAATTAAATAATAAGTCTTGTATTGTTTTTGGCATACCATACATTTTGGATGGGTGGTGGTTGTTTTGGACCAACCTGCTTACTTGCTCAAATCATTATTTAATACGAAGTAGTACGTACAGTAGTAAGTCAGTAACTAACATGCTCAAGGCATTTACGAAGTACTCCCTCCGTTTTTAAATACTTGCTTCACTTTTCTTTTTCGACCGTTTTTAAATACTTATTTTATTTCCTTATTTGAAAATCTTTTACAATATTTAATTCATTTCTCTCACCTAGTGGACCCAACATAAACTATATTTTATTAATTTCACATGCTCTCTCCTCCAATTCTCTCTACTACTTTTGTTTTTTACAATTTTTTATTCTTCTGCTACCCCACTACCTCTATATTTTAATGCTTTATCCATTTTCTCCTAAAATTTCGCGCATGGAGAAATGGAGCAAGTATTTAAAAACGAAGGTAGTAAGTGATTAAATAGATAGGGGAAAAGTGTTTTGTTTTGTGCCGGATATTAAGATATTTATGTGTAAATTAGTTTCGCTTATTTAAAATTACGATCCTCATACATACAACTCTTTAGCAATATATAATACGTACTTTGTATTACATTTTTATAATAATTTGGTATATGTTTTTTTAATGCATTTTGGTATATGTTTAAGAATTAATGACAAAAGCACGTATCAAAGAATGTTAGTAATAACGAAAACTAATGCATAAGTCACACATCAAGTGTTTCTTATTATCCGGGCCTGTTCTGATTTACTGACCTGAACGGAACTGCTTATGAGAGAAGGAAATTAGAAAATGAATTGAACTGGAATTAAAATCCCGTACAAGTCAACCCGACCTACTTCGCTTAGCAGCTTAGTCCATAATTAGTACTCCGTTTAGTACTCGTATTAATGAAACAAAACCATCAAGAAGTTAGACTGGTTCATAAAACGACGACCAGAATAATTGAACCAATTTATTCATTGAACACTCAAGAGAGTGACGACTTAAGAGTTTCAGTTATTTGGAATTACCAACAATGGGCGCTCACAGAAACAATCATGGAAATCCCTGCAATGTCAATTCTCGTACTATTCTCACTCTCTCTCAAAATTTCATTGTTTTGATTCTATAGTGTAAATGCATTTAAAAAATGACTCTTTTTTCTGGGGTATTTCTTGGAAATTTCTCATCTTTCAATTTTAATCATCTTGTAATTGATGGGTTTTTTTGTTGGGTGTGAAATGAGGCAGTTTTTATTGAAGTTAAGGATCAATGGTTGATATGATGGTGTTTGTATTCCGTTATTATCATTTTATTTTAATGGATTTTGGAGTATTAAATTGTAAAGACAATACCTTCATTAAAGGATGAAAGTTGAGGAATTTGATGCTGTTAAGTTGAAATTTGCAAGAAATGGTAGTTTTTTTTAATGCTTGGTTGGCATTGTGTATTATGGATTACAGTGGATTGTATTTTTACAAGAATTCATCCAATATCATACTGTGAGATTAATCAATCTAGTTCACGTAGGAATTATGCATTTTTATTGCATTTTAATCCTGATTTAGCATAATTGCTATTGGATTTGTACCACATTTGTTGCTATTAACCAAATGAGATATGTAAATTCAATTAAATTGGTAGTCACCCTAGGAATGCATACTTGGTTGAATTCGAGTGGTTGGTTGTTGAATCCGTATTAGGTGCCGTGGTAGTAGCTTTGGGAATTGGGAGATTAAGTCCACCCATATCAAAGTTGGTGTTTGAAGTTGTAGGAGCTGATTAAGATTTTAAAACATGTTTTGAAAACTCATGATTAGTACCTTAATCATTTGTGAGTTCAATAAGGTGGACTTGGTGATGATGGCATGACTTTGGCGTAGCTTGTTGATTTGCTGATTTCGCCTCCACTACCACTATAACTAAAGAATGATTTAGGAACTCGATCTAGTTATGAACTAGTGCTCTTATGTAGTTTTCCTGACAACATGTCTCTATGTATGCGCATTTATCTTTGGGGGTTTTGCTCATCTTCACCCCAAACCATAGGAATCATGATTTGAAAGAAGGATTTCACAATTTTCTCTTTTGTATCAACTGCGAATGTGGAGATCATTTGCTATATAAATCAGAAGTATGCTGTTATATAAAGCAAAAGTTGCATGAAAAAACAATGGTTTAATAGAGATGGCATATTTATTGGTTTTTTAGCTTCACAATTGCAATATATGTGATGATATGCTATTTCAATCCTAGGATTGAGGCATTGTAAAACCCATAATATTTGTGTATATTTTATGTGATATTCTGAAATCCACCACACTCAACTTCAAGTGTGTATAGTTATGTGCTACTTTTCCTTTCTTTTTGGTTTAAGAAACTATTTGGTCAAAAACTTAAGTTTGACCCTTTAAATTACATGACATTTTGAACAGTGTTTTTGAAATTTAAATGTTTGTTATATTATTAGCTCTGCATATTAATCAGAGGTGTTTATTCTCCTGTAAACAATTCAAGATGTAAAGTTGTACTTCTCTTGGGCAGATGATGTAACTTGCGGAACAACAACATGGATAGGTAAAGGCCTTACCTGTTACTGCTTCAAGAGGAAGGGGGTCTATGAACGTATTTGCATTACCTTGACACCCTTGCAGGTAAAATCTGTACTGCATAGAGGAATACGGCAGATTGGGCAGGATTTTCTTTAATAAAATGAAAATTGGGCTGAGGCAGGGAAGATATTTCATACATTATTAGGTTGATTTCAGCTCCTTTCATCCATTCTGTTATATGTTTGACAAAATGACAAGCATACCTTGCATATTATTTAGGCTTGTACATGGCAGATTTTCCAAGATTTTTCTAAAAAGTTTGTTGTTTCTAAGTATGAAGCTTCTTTCTATTATCCTATATTTATTGTTTTTTGGTCCGAGGGAGGTGGAAGGGGGTTGGTAGTACCTTGCATATTATGATAGTCTTCGTTATTTTTGCAAGATGCTAGAGTGCTAGACATGGATATACCAACTGCTCACTAAGGCTCTGCTTTAAATTGGTGTTGACTGTTGAGAGTATGCTCTTTCTTGAAACAGGAACAAAGACTTAATAGGTTAAAGCATCGCATGAAGATTTACTTTGATCCCTCAAGGTCAGACCACCAGGTACACACCTATTGATAGAGTATACTTATTTGGTAAGAAATATTGTGTCTTATCATGCTATGAGAAAGCTCACAATTTATGACCCTATGGGGTTGTGAAATGTGAGACTTGCTGCTAAATACTCATAATTTGTTCTTCTTTCTATGCTGTATAAATGATATTGTATTGACAGGAAGCTCTTAAGGCTTTGTGGTATGCTACATATCCTGATCAACAGCTCCATGGTTTAATATCGGAGCAATGGAAAGAAATGGGATGGCAGGGAAGGGATCCCTCAACAGATTTCAGGTTTCTCACTTGCCAGCCTTATTCTGGCCCTTTCATATGTATCCTTTTCGTCTTTTTTGTAATTTGATCTTGTCTATCTTACTATTGAGCAGAGGAGCTGGCTTTATCTCTTTGGAGAACTTGCTGTTCTTTGCCAAGACATTTTCTGTAAGACTCTTGTCTGATATTTATTAAGATGATTTAAAAAATGAGAGCGATTTTTTAGTGGGTCCATCTAGTTTAAGGGCATGCTTGGATTGGGGGAGATGTATTACTAGGGTAATAAAAGTCAAATTAAGCAAAATGAAAGTGAATATAGGGAAGGAAGAGATAATGATGGTGTGATTGTAAGGAAAATTATGTAGTTATTGTGTGGTATGAAGTGAAGAAAGAAGAATTAGTACCCTCATTTTAGGGTTAATAGTTACACTAGGGGGAGGGTGGGTAACTATTACCGTCATTATGAGGGTTCCATCTCTCTCTTTTCCTCATGGCACTACTACCTTATTTCATTTGTAAACATCTTGTCTCCTACATCTCTAATTACTTTTCTTTTTTCTAGTTTGACTTTTATTACCCCCTTAATATATTACCTTCATTCCAAGCAAGGCCTAAATCTATTGAACAATTCAGGGAGTTCTGTGTATACCAAAGTAGAAAATGACGATTACTGAAAACTGATAAGAGTTGGTGACGAGAAAAAGTATATCTTTTGTGCCATTTACTTTGGATCACAGAATTTTGGATTTTTAATAATGTTATAGGAATGTTAATAGAGGATTTATGTGCTTTGTTTTGCCTCTTTTCCAGACTGCTCATCTCCTTATTTTGACTCTCTATAGTTTCAGCATCATCTATTTTTTTGTTGCAGACATCTTTCCAGCATTTAGTGAAGAAACAAGATGGAAAACGTGCAACATGGGAATATCCCTTTGCTGTTGCTGGAGTAAATATAACATTTATGCTCATACAAATGCTTGATCTAGATGCTTGTAAGTAGCAATTAATGTTACCTTGTATTTAGGTTTGATGTTTGCCATAACCAAGCTGGTGTGCTCTACTTGCTCCTCAGTTTAATAAAATCATTTTTTTTTGCATCTTAAGTTTTTGATGACTTATATTATCATTCTATTAATACAGTGAAAGGGAGATCTTTTGTTAGAGCTGTTTTCTTGCAGATGTTATCAGGTAACTGATTTTTTTCACCTACTAGGACAACTCTATTAATTCTCTTCTTTAGTTATTCCGTGACTCTTGTGTTGACCGGTGATCTGATTAGGCAGCAGGTCATCCCAACAACTTGGTTCATAACGGATAGCACGTCTCAATTTAGATATTTTATATTCTAATGAATCTGTTCCACCAAAATCGGATCAGAGAGGCTGTATTGTTGATCAGTCACAGTTCAACACCCACTAGCTGATCACTGGCCAACTCTATGCATAGCATTTCCATTTAGAGTGTGTCTCATTGAGTTCTAGAATTAATTACAATGGCATGGCTTATCCTAATTAGAAATTTCTGCTGTAATTTCCAGAAAATGAATGGGCCTTTGATTTGCTTTATAGTGTAGCCTTTGTGGTTATGGATAAGCAATGGCTAGAGAAGAATGCTACGTACATGGAGTTCAACGTAAGGAGACATCCCATCTTTTTTTCCCCCGTTGCTACCTCTCTCAATCTCTCACACTACATACTGATTTTCTTATGATGTGTTGCAGGATGTCCTTAAGTTAACGAGAGCACAATTAGAGAAGGAACTTCTGATGGATGAAGTATTAGGCATTGAAGACATGCCTTCATTTAACCTTCTTTGTTAACCCTTGGAAAATATTAGCAATGGCTCGACGTTTGATGATTTGCTGA
Source organism: Chenopodium album (assembly GCF_948465745.1). Lineage (NCBI taxonomy): Eukaryota > Viridiplantae > Streptophyta > Magnoliopsida > Caryophyllales > Amaranthaceae > Chenopodium > Chenopodium album. The sequence goes on along the minus strand of NC_137848.1, from coordinate 3,849,880 downwards.
TTTCTTTTTCCCTTGGAAGACCAAGTTAGTTGCTAGAATGATGTTTCTAGCTTCACCATTTCTCCTGGAATCTTTGGTTGGAAGATAAACTCTCATACAGATAAATATACTTGTGCTTGTTGTTCTGTCAATGGGTATGACCTTTTGCTGTTTTGTTGACACCAAAAAACATTTTAGTGAAAATTTTGTGTAGAGTAGAAGTTTGACATGCTTTTTTTTCAAAAATATGAACCAAATCTGATGTGTAATTGTCTTAATACAGAAGCGAAACTATTCAGGATTCATGAGTGATAATCGGGTTAAATTAGATACTCCTTCCATCTCAAATTAGTTTTTACACTTATTATAACACGTAGTTTTAGCTTTTTAGGTGAGATTTAAAAACAAAATTACGTCCAATAACACCAATTTTGGTGTGTTGCATTTATTGACATCAATATAACACTCATGGACTATGGGTGTGTTATGTTCACTTGGTTTTTTTTTTATATATTTGAATTTATTCCTACTAGTGAGGCTCATTTACCGAGAAATTATTATTTTTAGTTATAGTAATTCAATATTAAAATAGATATAGGGTGTGTTCCATTTACTTAATTTTCACTTAACTTATTAGACCTCATTAAAACTTTTTTTTTTAAAATTTATTTTAGTTGTAATTTGAAGTTGAGTAACCCTTATCATAACTTATTTTTCTTGAACTAAACTTATTTGAGCTTATTATGTTTGAAATAAGGTGAACAGACCTGTAGTATCTAACCCTTCTTTAATCTCGATTTTCAAGTTATTTTTGTTTGGTAACTAGTTTATTTGAGCAAAATTAGCTTATTTGACCAACATTAGCTTATTGACTACTTCCTCAGTTCTTTTTTACTTGACCCGCTTTGACTTTTATACTATTCACCACTCCTCCTTTGACCGTCTTTTGTAAATAATATGTTAGGAAAAACATACATGTCGGATCTTTTTGAATTCGTCTCAATAAGTACTATCATAATATATAACTTTTATAATTTTTACTTATGAAGAATTAAAATTATTGATCATTAAAGTTTTGCATTGGCAATCGTGATAAAAGAAACAGGTCAAGTAAAAAAGAACAGAGGAAGTATTAAATAAGCTAATTCAAGGTGTTTGGTGGGAAGTTTATTTAAATAGCTTATTCCACTACATAAACTTTTTTTTCAAAAAGCTCATTTTAAGAGCTTTTTCAATTAGCTTATTCAATTCTTATGGTGAAATGACACTTATATCCCCATTTAATTAAAATTTTTATATGAACTACCTACCCTACAGTTAGCTTATTGGTCATTTCACACAATTAATCAGCTTTAAACAATCAGCTATTTGCCAAACACTTTTCTACAATAAACTAATAAAATAACTTAGTCAAATCAGTTAATACAATCAGCTAATGAAAATCAGCAAACGCAATCAACTTTAGCTTTCAGCTTTTCTCTAAACACGACCAAATGATAAAGTTACTCATTTCTCCAAAAACATGCCAAAAAAGCGTGTTGCATTTAAAAGAAAACGGAAGAAGTACATTGCAATATGCCACGAGTTTTCACAATAACTAAGAAATGACGGGAAAGAGATATTACAAGATTATCAAACTTGGGGAAATCAATTGGGTTTCATAAAACCCTTTTTAATGGGAGATAATTGCAAATTGCAGTAATTTCAGAACAAATACTGAACTCAGAGGGTGGACGACGAATTTAGGAACAGCAACACAAATTATAGTGCCAATATATCTGTTGGGTATCTTCTCTTTCTTGCAAAATTTCATTTTTTTTTTCCCCAATATTACTGACATGTTTCTGAAACTTGTTAATTTCTTTGTTGGTATTATGAGGTTGAGCTCTGAAATTATTGAGGAATTAAGGGTTGATTATTAGCTTAATTTGTTCAATTTTTGAGTTGGGTTTTGTAATTGTTAAGTAGGATCTTTGAATTTTAAGTTTATTAGATTAAATTTGGTTTGATCTTTTGCAGTAATTAGCAACCTTTAATTTTTAGTGGGTTGTGATGTTTGGTTGGATTTTAAGTGAATTAGACGAATTAATGACTTGGTTAGCTCAGGAGTGAAATGGTTGTTGATTGAATTGGTTAATGGTGATGATTTTAGAATTGTTTTTGTGCTAGTGTGAATTTGTGAAAATCGTGGTTATATCATTGCAATTGTGAAATTCGTGTTGAATTGTAGTTATGAACTTATGATTGTTGGTATAGCGGATTGTGTGCTAGATTTATATTGTCGATTTATGTAGAGTTTGTTCTTGTGCTCCTGTGCTCGAACACATGTTATTTTCCTATTTCATGATCACTTTATGAATGATGATAAACTTAAGAATAAATGTTCCATCCATTGAATTAGGAAATGATGAATGATGCACCTAAATTAAAGAAACCAAAGTCAATGACAAACAACACAATCTTTGTAAATATTGTAGTTATAGGTTGAAGAAGATTAAAGTACTAAAACATTTCACTCTTTGCACATGTTTAAGCTATATAATTGAAAATATTAGACAATATGTTACTCCATTTCATTCTAAAGTTTCTAACTTATTACCAATTCAAAAATCTTGTATCTCTCCTTGATGTTCATCTCAAATGCATAACTTGTCTCGCCAGAGGATGCATCAAAATTCAATGGTAAATAATTATTCCGGGAGACCTGATTCGTTTCCAACTGAGGATGAGCGTCAATATACTTCAAAGAAAGAAGAAGGTCAGTGGCGGTGGGAAAGAGATGCACAGCAAATGTCACCTCAACTCTACAGTGCTGGTGGGTCCTTTTTTCGTCTAAGTTATTGCAAGTTTTAATTTTATGTGTAAGGCTTTAACACTTTGTTTGGATACAAGGAAATGATAGGACGGAAGAGAAGAAAAAGGGAGGGGAACAATTTCTCTTGTTTGGGTAAAGGATTAGGGGAAGGAAGGAGAATAAGAGGGAAGGGTCCATTATCTCTATCTTTAATAAGCATAATCCCTCCAAAACTGGAGTGATTTGAAGGGAAAATGGAGCTCACCTATACCCTCCCTTTCTCTTTCTTCCCTTGCTTGTATATGTTTTAGCAACTTGGAAGAGAAAGGAAGGGGATGGAAAAAGGAGAAAAGGGAGGAAGGACATGGAGCTCCATTTCCCTCCAAATCTCTCCATTTTTGGTGAGATAATATTAGTTGAAGAGGGAGGGAAAGTGGAATAGTGGATCCCTCCGTCCCCCTTTCCTTCCTTCCTACAACTCTTTATCCAAACAAAGGGATTTGCTCCCCTTCTTTTCCTTCCCTCCCTTTCTCTCCATTTCCTTATATCCAAACAATATGTAAATCTTTCTATTTTCCAGTACCAAATTCTGATTTAAGTTATGAGTTTTCTATTCAATTAGACATCTGTAAATGTAACAACCTCAGCTGTTTTTTTTTTTTTTTTTTTTCATTTTTGGCTTGCGTAAGACTTCTTACTTACAATCATTTTGGATCTTAAAAATGTTAAGCATAGACCTCCTATTCTGTCTCTAATAAAGCTAGGGATACATAATTTTGAGATAAGATGATTATACAGTATGTATTTTCATTGATGATGAGATATTGGTAATATCACCCTTTCAATAATCTTGGATTTGCAAGATCGACAATTCATCATTGGGTGAATTGTCACCTTGTGTGACTTCATCCATAGAAAATTTAAACGCATACTCCCATGTGAGACCAGTATGAATCGCCATTCATTGGGCCAATTTTGAACACTTCACACATATGAGACTAGTAGTTTGCTCATGGGTATAGCCGTATAGGAGATAAATGAGTATTTGACCAGCCAATTCTTGGACTAACTACGAAATCGATAGTTTGTGCTCAAGATAGTGATGTTGGAGATTGGTGGAAAGTGGAAAGTTGTAAGGAAGCTGTTTGGTTGGTTGAGTGAAGCTGTAGTTCATGCCATTAACATCCTACGACTGATAGAATCTCTACATAAGTGAGTTGAAATTATTGTTGGCTTGCATAATTTCCAGCGGGATTCAAGATTGATTGCCCTAGTTAAGGCTAGTTGTGTTGAGAGGACTAGTCTCAAACCCTTGGAAAACATTGTGTGATAATTTTCTAGACTTCCTAGCAACTTTCCACTGTGGTTCCTTTGACATAGATGTTTACTGTTTAGTATCAGACTCATATAGTCATATCACCCCACGAGTCTGCAGGAATTGGCTTCGATCTAGACTTGTCATATGTTATACGGAAATGACAGCAATGAGCAGAAATCTCACTCACTAGCATAAATTTAGCTCATATCAAAAGTTATATAACTAACATCCATGAGAATTTATTTGGGGAGCAGTGAAAGATTACAGTAAAAATTGGAGGAAGTACTGTTGGTTTGCTCAAGTACCCACAGGGTTGGGTTGTACTTAACGCCTAATATAGATTGATTTTTCCGATAATATGGTACAAATCATGCATAGGAGATCCGCTTGACACTAGTGTACAGCTCAAATAGTAATCCAATAGAAGTCTCCTTGACCCTTAAGTAGCTTCCCATGGTTATTTGGGTCCATTTTGTTCATCTTGGCTATTTAGACGGTGGATCCAATTTAAAATTTTCCCTGTTTTGAAGTATATTTGGTAAGGGCTCTCCAAAGGTGTCTCAAAAATTTTGCACATAATTATTATTCCCTCTAGCAAGCCTTGTAATTACTTTGTGATTATCTGGGGTCACCACATTCTATTATGTATGATTAATTTCTTATGTCATTACCTATATTCTTAGTTTTCTTACTATCTATACCCCTCATACCAAATTGTGTACCTGTTGTACGTGGGCCCAGCTCCAAACAAAAATTGTCTTGGGTTTAATACTCTCTAAATGTGATCATGTTGTATTTTGCAAATGCATAAAGCTTAGTGCACAATGCTATTTTGTTCCCATCTACAAGACACTTGAAACAAAATTGGACTTGCCATTAGGCATTCCAAACATGATATCCACATGCTCACAGGATGGTACTAATATCAACCACCTTATCACCATACTTAATTACTTAAATATATACTCCCCAGCCTTGTATTCTGTTTAGGAGACTTGTCAGAATCTCAGAATAAATCCACTGAGCTCATGCTAGACAGCTAGATTGATGGGCATCTGGAATTATTGTTGAAGATAGTTATAAATATTAGAAAACAAGTTGTACTTCAAGTAGCCTTTCAAGCTGCCACTGCTTCCTTGCAATTGTATCAGCCATTTTTGAGGAATTAAAAGACTGCACAAAGCTGTGAATTCCTGTATCTGATACAGTTTCTGGTTGTTTGGCAATATTGCATTGAGGTTGTTTGCAATATTGCATTGAGGTTGTTTGCAGGCTCTTTCTTGACTAAGCTCGTTGCATGACTAAGTTACTGACAGTCCTCAATAACATGAATTTAGTTAAAAGGTAGGTAAAGACGTTAAGTACTCAATTGAATATGGTATTTGCCAGGTGCTTAGGAAAGGAAAACCATATAATTGGAAGCTTGTTACTTTTTTTGCATGGTAATTTTTGTGTAATAAATCACAAAATTCAAGTATCTGACTATTTTCCTTTCATGCTAGGTAAGTTTGGAGGTTGATACTGAGAATGGAGAGAATTATTGCCTAAGTAAAAATCTCTTAACATACACAGCTTCATTAAATTTTCAGGCCTGCTTGATTTGCTTTCACATATTGAGTACCGAGTTAGGCGTTAAACCTGTGTTTTGTAATAGGTGATTGAGAGAAGTTAATACTCAATATCAAATGCTTGGTTGGCCAAGTAGATTCCCTTTACTGCCTTTCATATTTCTTTTCCCCTATTATTCCCTTCCCTTTTCTCTTCTAATATCTCTTAATTGACCTCGCTAGCTGTATTTCTAATGTTCATCCTTGTTATGATCAGTTGCCTTTGTGGTTCAAGTTCAAGCTGTTTAAATCTGATACTATATTATACTTTTCATTTCCAGGACGAGGGGGGAATGCAGGCAGATCATTCTATCCTAATCAGATGCCAGACACAAAACTGAGCTCAAATCAAGAGCAAAGAGTCCACCCCCAGGAACAAGATATGGAAGTTGGATATGAAGACAATCCAGTTCCACAGACTTTGGAAAGGCTTGACCAAAAGTTCCATAGCGATATTATGAAATTTATAAAAGAACAGAATGACGCAGAGGATGCTGAAACTGCTAGACACAGAGAGGTGAGTTTACTGTTGCTATTTTGAATCTTTCTGTACACTAGCAGGTGAATCAATATGGAATATGAATAATACACAGTAATCCTATTATTGGAACCCTTTTAATTTTTGGTTGAAGAAGTCTTGGAATATTTCCAAATAATTATTGGACGTGCTCGGAAATTATGGACTCTGCTGCTATGCTAAATGCTGAGAAAATATGTCCATTTATGCAACTGCTTGCTGTCATTGTCTGTTGGATGTTGTTTAGGAGAAAGTAACTGTGTCACTGTGTGTTGTCAATCTTTTTTAGTTATCATGGAGACCACCACATACAACTGTTTTTTTTGTTTTTTTTAATGCCTAAATAGAAGTTTAATCTGTTTATCTTCCGTACTCCAAGAATAAAACTGAGAGTATTTTATTTCTCTTTTATCAGAAGTTCAGAACACCTAAGAGAACATTGGACATACACTTAGCATAACATGAATTCTTCACATGCTAACATATTTTCTGGAAGCTCATCTTTGGTCTTCATTCTGCTTATCTCTTCTACTAAATGCAAAATTCTCTGCCCTGAAAATTCATTTGCTCAACTTCGGACAATAATTGTTTTGTATTACTTTTGACCTGCTTTATGACAACTAAGCTCTTCATAAAATTCTGATCGTACTTGTGCAATTTGTGTTAGCATCCTCTGGAGCTCATTTGATGTCACTATGAAGTAGCATACTGCTGCATTGGTATATTAGTATATTAATGACTTCTTCAGTAGCTGACAAAGGAACTTGGCGGGGATTAAGAAACCTCTAGCGTACCCCAAGGACACACTTTTTAGTTTCCATTCCTTTGCGGCTTTGCGGTTACTATAGTACTTTGGAAACATCATTATCAGAGTTTCCAAACCTTTACTTAAATGTTATCCATGCCAGTGAGTTCACTTCGATGATATTATCTGCTTTCCTTTACTCTTCTTATTTTGCAAATGAGAATTACTGTTCTCGTTCAAACAAGGCAATGCTGTAAGTCGCTAAGTCTGTTAATTGAACTTTTGGAATTAAAAAAGAAAAAAAAAAGTTCATATAATATGGCAAATTTTGCTTGTTTGTTCTACTATTATTGCTATCTTTATGTCATGGACTGCTGAATTTGTGGATGTTTCAGAAAATCATTGAGATCAATAATCAATATCAAGAAAAGTTATCTTCACTTCGAGCTAAGCATGCCACTCTGAGAGAAGAACTTCTCCAAAGAGAGTCCCAGGCACGCTTACAGACATACCAGCTTGCTGGCATGACCCCCTACCAGAACAACAGTGGGCCCGTTGACATAAATCAGGGTCATCATGGTCCTCATGGATATGGAGCACCAGATATGGCCCCTGGTGAACCTCGTCGGCAGTTTGGTGGCAGGGTAGAGTTTGATTCATACAGAGAGCGTCATGAATCATTTGGACGTGGGAGAATCCAAGGAACTGATACTAGAGTTCCGACCCCTGGTGGTCGAGTTTACGATACAGGTCCACGTTATTACTAATAGCTCCTTTTGTGAAATAGATTAGATTATTTGATGGAGTTTAGGCTTTTCTGCTGTTTGGGTGGCTCTTTGTATCTCAGGAAATCGACTTCTTCTACAGACAATGTACCAAGTACTAGAATAATTATCACTGATTTTAAGCTTATAATGATGGTGCATTTTTTGTGTTGCTTACTTGTTTTTGGCACGACCACCTCACATAATAGGCCATACCTTGTCTTACAAAACACAATAGCACAACCCTTCCAAGGGACTCCAGTGAAACATGTGCTGGTGAACTGATCATTTTCTAAAAACAGTAACAGATCAAATTTGAAAATATTTGCATTTATAACATTTTGCAGAACCAAAGAAAACTTAGTACCCTACAATCTTGCACACATCACAGCTTCTGTGGAATTTGAAATGTAGTTCATAAAACAAGCGGCGTCTTGCACTTTTGTCCTTTTTATAAAAGATACTGAATAAATACTTCATTCGTTCCATTAAGTTTAATGAAAGCGAGCATGAATAGTTTTCTTAAAAGTAAAACACGTACACTACTAGTATTCATAATTTTTCTTTCTTTCATTGTTGCAAGAATTTAGGAGTATGAATTTAAGAATACTTGATGAATCTCACAAGAACCTTAATTTTTGGATAATGTGTTCTAAAAGTGTGTGCAATGAGTTCGTTTGCCTGTAAATATGGATCTTGACTCCTTTTAACAAGTTTTAATAATCAAGATAATCTTCATAGTTTCAATTTTCAAATTTAACTGAAACTCATAAATACACCCTCAAAGCAAGAATAATAAAGCATTGTTCCTTGAGAAAATGAGTGGTGCACTTAGTTTACTTTGCTTCAGTTGCTTGGCTTTGGATCCTTATATGATAAATCTATACTACTATTATATGCTATTGCATTTTTATATTTAGGATATTGAGGGTGTAAAACATAGAGATGAGATGAAGTTCTTTTTGTTTAGAATAATTGACATGTTATGATTTTACTTTAATTTGATAATACTACTCGTACAACTAAATGTGATGGATGTAGTGTATAAGAATATTACTTTAAACAATAAAGGTATCGTTCTTTTCAACTTAAAGTATCAGTTTTACTTCATGTAGTATCAGTAATACTTAACTCCATAGTAAAGAACAAATGCAATAGTAAATTAATAAAATAAAATTGTAAAAAAAAAAAAAAAATCAATTTTAATAAGTAAAAGTAATTATTTCAAGTAAAAATTGAGGTGTAACATATACTAGGGGTTAACATTATTGTGTATACGGAGTAGTAATTGTTTTTCGCCGAATAGAGTACTTATTGCCTATCATCTAGAGTGTGTTATATTCATCGAATTATATCTATGTGAACGAAATGTAATTTTTAATTGAACCTTGAGTAGTTAATCCTTATATGAACTAATCTAGAACCGTTTTTGCTTGAAGAACATAACAACTCATTAATGCTTAGTTTAAGATTCCCATAGAAAACAGCAAAATGTAACGGCTATATTATTCCTTCCTCTACTGAAGCAAGATAGACACTTCCAAAATATATGATTCACTCTTTGCAATTGGCATAAATTAATCATTGTACCAAACACTACCTTCAATGATATGCTAATTAAAGTACAATAACCTTCTGTTTAAAATACATTTAAGCATAACTGAAAGCTGACTAATATGACATTATTATTTATTATTATTATTGATTTATTTCTATAATAAGGTAGAATGGACTTATCATGTATTAATCATCGAAGCACTAGTTTTGCATTAAAGTAATTTGGTGGGAGCCGTGGGGGTCCAGAAAAAGAAAGTTTATCATAACCCACTTTCATTAGCTAATCAAATCAAATTACACAATAATTAAGTTTTAGTTCATCAAGTGGAGTAGATGGGTTGGGATTATTGTTACAAATTACCTACTAATTACTCTATTTTTAAGTGGTATCATATCGACTTTCCACCATGTTTAAATGTTCAATTTTAATTACTACCTCCGGATCATGTTATATGGAACTTTGGAATTTTTTATATCTCACAAATAATATCTCAAAATTGCATATAATACGATCCAGAGGTAGTATGTAAGATACTCGGCTCTTACGTTCGTCTCATTACATATTTTTACAATATCAAATATTTATACTCCCTCCGTGTTTTAATAAGTGTTACATTTATCAAATTCGGCCGTGTTTTAATAAGTGTTATACTTTCTTTTTTGGCAAAAAGCTACATTAAAATATTATATCTCTCTCCTCTCATATCCCCACTCAAACCCACTACTACTTTTTTTTATTATATCTTTCCTCTCACATTCATTACTTTTCAATAAACTATTAATCCCACTATCTTTCTTTTACAATTTTTTAATACTCCAACTACCCCACTTACCTCTATTTTATTTAAGTCAATTAAATTGCCTAAAATTATGTACCGATCAAATAGTAACACTTAAAAAAACACGGAGGGAGTATCATACTAGTGACACAACTTTATGAATAATTTAACTTTTCAAGTCAATCAATAGCAAGTTGAAAACAAACTTGCTAGGCATAATAGTTTATTAACTTTTTACTGTAAAATTTTGTTGAACATTTTTATTTGTAACTAATTCATAGCCTAAAATAAATACGAAGTATGGCTTAGATGACCTCCCTAACTATACATTACTCTGTTTTATTTGTGAATTCAATTAGCAATTTATGGTAACGTAGATGACAAATCGCAACTCAAGTAGCCATTTACTCTTAAGAGAGAATTGCATATAAATCTTACATAGATGGGTAATTCCGAAATCATGTTTTATTCTTACATATAAAGAAGAAAAGGTTAATTTCAAAGCAAAAGTTAATTAAAATCGTTATTGACAAAAACGTTCAGATATCTTTCTATTATATTTGTAGTTTGTACCCTATCTCGACAGCATAAAAAAATGTTGACAATGTAGCCTTGTAACTTTAATTTGTAAGGTCTTGCATGGTTGACGATCTTGTTATAAAATGCCAATAAAATCTTTGTCAAGTACGAGTAGTTAAGATATAGTCGACATTGTTTGATACAATGATGTCAATTTTTCAATTTAAAATTTTCATATTAGTTCTAAGAATTTGGACAATACTTTGGAAGTTAATCATATTAGCTAGTATGGAATATTAATCTGAGAGTGAGATATAGGTCAAGTAGTTAGATCTTTCTTCCCGGTTTCAGGATATCCGATTCTCACCCTGTACTTGTGATTCTCTAAATACCAAATAATAATAATAATAATAATGGCAAAATGATCAATTTAAACTTTAAGTCTAAACCAAATTATATTTCATTCATTGCCTTTAGCAATTTATTTCTAACATCCTTTATAAAAAAAAAGTACGAATAATGATAACAAAAGAAACAAATAAAATTATACTTACATTGATAATTTATTTTTGATTTTATATTTTAGTGTAGAGAATACCAATATTAAAATAGGGTAACAAGAATAATTCTCTTAAAGTGGATTTAATGAGAATCGAACTCAAATTTTCCATTTAGAATTCAAAGGATTGACCAACTTATCTAAGCCCCTTGACCCCTTTTGTATTTAAATCAAGAACTAGCAAGTGGTAACCAGCCCACAATAATGGAATTGGCAAATAGGTACAAATGTACAATACTCCGTATAATATTTCCTTCCTTATTGTAACTGTGCTTCTTTGAAGAAAAACACTTGCGTAAATGAAATGACAAAAAAATATATCCCTCAACAATAAAAACACAATAATTATTTATGACCCACCAATTAAGAAAATTCAAATCATATGCTTTTATCCCAAAATATTTATTATATATATGGATCCCACCCACCACGCAGGATCCTTATCCACACTAATCTTATATTAGCCCTTAAATAATGCAATACGAATTTATACCTTCCCTTTAATATCATAATCAACTACATACCAATCATTATTTACCAAATTCTTCTGGTATAACCTGCTGCCATAATTCAATATTCTTCATCTCTGGATTGTACAACTACATCGAAGCCTTAATCATAATAATAGGGTCGACTATATAAACCAAAATTTCATACCGGTTATTAATATTATAAGTATTACCATCCTCGTGAGGGGACTACCTAATAACAACAAGGCCGACGTAAGAATCATAGAAAGTTGTGATAGTAAGGGCAGTTTGATGACAGAACTGATGACTTGTCAAGCTTGTACCTCAAGCAGATCCCTCTTTTTTATGTGTTGTTGCTCATTGCTTAGTTAAGTACTCCAACCTGCAGAAAACCATAGCAACCAGCATAATAACATACATATAATAATAATTATTATAATATCATGTAATATGAAAAAGAAGGAAGCTGTTGAGGGAAAGAGACACTAAACTTTATAATATATACCAAATTTCAATGTACAAAAAATTTAATTATAAACTGAAAGAGACAACCTGGAAGATCACCCAACACCTCCTCCCTAGAAGGTAAAAAAGGGAAGTTAAAAAAAAAAAAAAAAAATATAGGAGAGAGAAAGGGAAAGAAGAAGAGGAAGAAAAGAACATAAAACTATGAACTAACCTTAAGCACAAAGCTATAGTTACACCTACTTCTGTTCAATCTTTTCTTTTAAGCAAAAATCTCAAACACTACAATCAGAGAATCACACAATCTTTTCATAGAAGCATAATTTCTACCTTTTTTGGTATCTATTTTGAGTGCCTAAACAAAAGGTAAACACCCTGGTGTTAGCTGTGCAACTCTGATGGGGTCGATTCAGACTCCGATACCAGTTCGTAGTTCAGGTTTACTCGAAAATTCATGCGGGTATCTACTTCAGGAATTGCAGGCAAGTTCCTTTTGCTGTTACATTTGCTTGAGTTACACTTTTACTTACTCTGACTAGTAACTGTATGTTATGTTATGTTATGAATTTATTGGAGCAGATGATATGGGATGAAGTCGGAGAAGATGAATTCGAAAGGGAGAAGGTCTTACTTGACATTGAGCAGGAGTGTCTGGGGGTTTACAGAAAGAAGGTTGATTATGCTAACATGGCGAGATCACGACTGCATCAGGAACTGGCTGAATCTGAGTCTGAGTTTACACAGCTTCTTCTGTCACTTGGCGAACGCTCTCTCCCTGAAAGGGTATATTCATTTCTTCCTTAGCCGTCTTTGTGACTGTTATTAGCTCCTGAAATGAAAGAATCAGATCAGCTAATTACAATTTATGCAATGATATGAAAGCTATCATTTGGGCAGGATATTCAACAATCAAATAAATAGGGAATTAATAGTGAATGTTAACTGGAAATTTTCTTTGCTCACTGAAAATAGCTGAATTCTTGCAATTGCTTACAAAGTTGTAAGCTGTAAAATGATATTCTTGTAAGTTGTAACAGACTGACTCACAAGTGAAGTGAATATTAGTAAAAAATAAGAAACAGAAGAATGTAATAGTACACCAAAATTGACTGTTTTTAATTTTACTATAAATGAGATAATACAAGTGATTAGACACATCGTGAGCTTAGCTAGCAGGATTATATTATCGGAATAAGTTTTTTTTCCTGTGTCCACTCTAATCGTGCAGAAACAGAACTATAATCTTGGATGAAATGGCCAACCCAAGTTTGGGAATAAGGCTTCATTTGTTATTTTTTTTATGAAAGGCTGACTGTATTTCACAACAGCCGGAGAAGAAGGCAGGGACCCTAAGACAACAGATAGATTCGATCACCCCAGCCTTAAGTGAGATGCGGCAAAGAAAAAGAGAAAGGATGAACCAGTTCCAAGCAGTTCAAGGGCAGATACAAAAAATTAAAGCAGAGATATCAGGTCTTTCAGAATATGATGAATCTGCATCAGTTATGAAGGTCAATGAGAATGATCTTTCATTGAAGAGACTTGAGGAATACCAAGCCGAGCTAAAAAAACTCCAAAACGAGAAGGTATTACATATATGGTAATATAAATTAAAACCCCTCTACCCCTAAATAATAGGCCACATCAAGGGTAAGTTAGTATTTCAAAAATTTCTTCCATCAAGGGTAAAATGAAAAAAATTTAGAGCTTACCTTAATTTTGGGATGCTTAAATCAGAAATGTGGCCAATCATATAGGCTCAGAGGAGATAGCATGCAATAGATAAACCCAGAATGTACTAAAATCTCAGTTCTAATTTCTTCATCATTCAATTTAAAGAGTACCAGACTCCAAAAGGTGGAAAGGTATACAAACCAAATCCATGATCTGGCTGCATTATTGGGAATGGATTCCTCGATGACTATTACAAAGATTCACCCAAGCTTAAACGAGTTGTGTGGCATAGCCAAAAATATAAGTGACAACATTTTGGCTAAGCTCGAGGATACTGTGAAATCTCTAGAAGAAGAAAAGCAGAAACGCATTGAGAAGGTTGGTTTTCCTCCTGCAAAAAAAACATGCTAGCTTACTTGATTTATTCAGATAATACCACCAAATTATCTCTGGTGATAACCAAATGCAGCATCTTTGTCATTGCAGCTTCATCATTTAGGGGAAGCGTTGTTAGATATGTGGAAGCTTATTGATACACCAGAAAAAGAGCGCCAACCATTTTTCCATGTTGTTAACTTATTGGTAGTCCCATTTGAAAAAATAACAAAACCTGGAACCCTCACCACCAGCATCATACAACAGGTTAGTCGATGATTAAATTGCTTATTCTTCTAGAAAAATTAATAAAATTTCTCCTACACCTCAGAAGGTTGTCTAACGTCTCTCTCTTACTGTATTAAGGCTGAGACTGAAGTACAGAGACTAGATGAACTAAAGGCAAGCAAGATGAAAGAGCTATTCCACAGAAAACAGTTTGAGCTTCAAGAAATATGCAGTAGATCACACATGGAAATTCCTTCGCCGTCTGAAATAGAAAACATTACACATCTTGTAGACTCAGGTAAGAGATGACTCGCAAATTTCCATCCTAATAAGGCACAAACCTGATACTTTCCGTAATTTTTCTGAAGTTTACTGAAATACTGCCCACAAATATAATAATTGTGGATAATAGGGACAATCGACCTTGTCCATCTCCTAAAAAGCATGGATGAACAGATTGCTAAAGCACAAGAAGAAGCTTCAAGCAGGAAAGCTATAATGGAACGGGTAGATAAGTGGATATTGGCACGTGATGAAGAACGGTGGTTGGAAGAATATAACAGGGTAACTATTGTTAAAATAATCCAACTAGTCCAATGGATTTATGAAGTATGAACACCTAACCCTAGACTTAAAGTGTTTGTTATGGTGCTTTGCCTACAGGATGAAAACCGATATTCTGTCAGCAGAGGTGCTCACAAGAATTTAAAACGTGCAGAGCGAGCCAGAATTACAGTCATCAAGATCCCAGGTAACATTAAGTATCAAGTTGCATGATCTCTTTAACAGGATAATCCCCAAAAAGTTCTATAACAACTTAACAATGACTATCATGATGATTAATGGAGTTTACTACACCAAAACTGCGGCAAAAGACTCAGTCAAATGCAATCAATCACTACATCTTTTACTTATTATTACTATGGTAGTTCTTTAATAGGATTTCGGTCGTGAATCAGAATCAATTTACGTTAGTAAACATTTTCTTAAGCTTTGAAACATTGCCAGTCAGATCACATGTTTCTCACACAAAAACTTGCTTGCAGCTTTAATAGATATGTTGATATCATTGACCAGAGAATGGGAAACAGAAAGAAATAAAGTGTTTTTATATGATGAGGTAAGAGCTTCACTTATGATTAATTTTCATTTTCCTTTCTATTTACTTCAAATTAGTATCCAGAAACTAGAAAGTAATACAATATAATAAAGTAAGCTTTATACAGTTATTATTAACTTCAAGCATGCTATGGCTTTTGTGTTGTGGTATCAGGCACCTCTTCTAGCTATGTTGGAAGAATATATTGTATTGCGACAGGAAAAAGAAGAAGAGAAGCAAAGGCAGAGGGTAAGTTTCAATCAACACAAAATGCAAAAACATAAATGGATAGCAATAATGCTATAGATCATGATTGAAATAAAGGCACTAACTATTTCACCATATATATCCACTCCCCAAATAACCACATATATGCACACATACACACGAAGAGAGAAGAGGGAGTAATAGAGAACGTGAATCATGATGCAATCAGTAGACTAAACTATACAAGAAGTAGTATGATATAGAAGAGATATAATAGCAACATTTGATGCTCACCTGGATATTAACATGGAGCCTTCTTTGAAATTTTCAGTTAGAAAAGAAAAAGGTAGCAACTGTACACAATAATCTCTCATTGAGCCCCAGACCAGGCACCAGTGCTCGACGTATCCCAAACAGGAATTTGAATGGTAGTTTCAGCAATGGATCCCCTACAAAAAGGAACCTGAACGGAAGTCCTTCAAACAGGAGATTATCATTGGGTGCACAACAAGCAGGATCAAACAGCTTCAACCCGCGGAGTCTAGGCACATCATTCATGCAGGAAGGAATCAAACCACCAAGACAGCAGATGTATGCCCAATCTGAATATGCTTCTCACCTAAGAGATGAAACGGCTTCAGTTGTGTCCACCTTTTCCGGACCCTTATCTCCTGAAATCTGAGACCACTTACAGGAAATATATAAGTGTGTAATATAGCATAGATCTGAGAGTTTTTGTGAAAAAATAACGTCGGAAATTCTGACTACATCTCCCCCACCACCCCTCTTGCTTGCCCATATATACTTTGTAAAGTGCACTGCATTCAGTCAGGAGGTAATGTATGTAGTGTTTCACTAGAACAGTGTGTGTAATATAGAGCTTTCTCTTAATCTCTTATCAACCAACCAACCAATACAAATATATAATCTCACTACAAATTTGCTGCCGACACAACATGCTATGTTACTAAGCTTCTACACTGTACTTAAGTACTTAATTCCATGGATAATTGCAAACTGTGTGACACTTGGACAAGCCACATAATACCAACAATTATATGTATGTCTCTGAAATTTAACAAACTCTTACCCTACAAACATTTCAATATATGTATCATATAGTAACACTCCCAATAAATTCAAATTAGCATAGACACAATGTATGCATATACGAGAAATAAACAGGAAATTTAACGCGTAGCTTTAATCATATACCAGACGGTATACCTTTATAAACAGAGGAAATATGATTTTACTCACAGAAAATTACTACAATATGATTAAAATTATTTAACATCAATTTGCATTACAGAATTAGTTCAAATCATTTTACAATTCTCATGTTGGACGAATTCAGTCACCGGAAAAAATGTCAAACTAGAAATTCTCATATTAATCTCAGGTATCACCCTACAAATCAACATAATTACAGTATCAAATAACAAAATTAGAAGCCTATCATAACACAAATCATCACCTAGTCTCTGATGATTAATCACTCCACCTTTCCAGAATTTCGAGCTTACGAGTAATAATTACCAATTCGATTCCAATGAAATTATTCCATAAAAAATCTTGATCAAAATCGCCATTAATTATAAGAAGAGAAAAACTTTGGCAATCCACTCAATTAAACATAATTAAAAACGATATCATCATTGAATTGAAAGTCTCAACAATCTACAAACACATAATCACCAACATTTTATCAATCTAACACTATCAAATTACATAAATTACCACAATTAACACCAAAACCCTAGGTCTCCTCATCATCATCAACATCAACAGGATCTTCACCTTCATTTCTCAAATCATCGTTCTGAGGAGGCTTACGGAAGAAGCTATCAATACGACGAGTATTAGGCGGAAGAACAGACTTCCCCTTAACCGTCCGATCAGCAGGTTGATCATCCAACGGCTGAGAAGACGGCATCGGAAGTAAGTCAAGCAGAAAATCGCGAGTCGGCTGGTGTCGCTTGACGGCGAGTCTGAGGTAGTCGAGCTTGATGTTTTTACGCTTCTTTTCTACGGCGATTTCGGCGGATTTCTCGGCGAGGAAATGGAGGAATAACTCGGTTGCGCCGGAGACGAGGAAGAGAGCTTCGGAGGTGATTCTGGTGATGTCTTTGTCGAATTTCACGATTTTCTTCACTCTTCCAGTTGGAAATGAGGGTTTTAGGGTTTCTGATGAAGGGTTTTCTTCTTCTTCCGCCATTTTTGTTGTGTGAGAAGGAGAGAGGTTAGAGGAGAGAGAGAGAGAGAGAGTAGGGTTTGAGGTTTTTGGAGGGATGTGGAGGATGAAGTTGGCGGGAGTTTTGAGTTTGGGAAAATTAGGGTTGTTACATAAGGAAGGCTATTGTAATATTGTTAGAACAATTATGTTCAAAAATAGGCAAAATTGGTCTCAAATCTCAATATTGACAAGGCAAATTTGTTAAAAAAAAAACCTTTTAAACGTGTCATTTTGCGAAAAAAAAACCTTCTAAAAACTTTATTGTAAAAGAAAACCTGAAGTTAAATTTTTAAAACCTAAGGGGAGGGGGAAAGGGTGGCTGACCGGTAGTGGGGTGGTGGTTTTCTATTTTTTTTTTTTAATTTATAAATTAATTTAATTATTAAATAGCTAATCAAGAGTTATAGAGTGATTAGAAGGAACTAAATGTTAATTAAATTTGTCTATCAACAAATATGTTTTTACGTTCATTTCTTGTATCTTGTTTGCTAATCAGCTCATAGTAGAGGTTTTTAAAATAATATTCGAATTGTGCTGATGCTTTTTTTTTTTTAGAGTAAAGGATAATAATATTACTTAACCAACCATCCACAAAGAATTCAAAGGAGTGAGTGTTGCAGCTCCAAAATCTAAAACCATTACAGAGAAAATAAGATAAAAAGTCCTAATATGATCCAACGATAAGAAAAATAGCAAAAGCTCTTGAACCTTGAGATTAGGTGCAGTTTTCCACTATGTCATTCTCATAGGCATTGTTGGCGTAATTCGGAATGGTGTTGTGCTTAACAATGTATCCCTCCATTTCTATTGCCATTTGAGCAAGGTAGTGAGCCACCTCGTTAGCCTCCCTTTGCACATAGCTGAATTCGAATTTGTGGGCACCCTTAGGCAGGTCCCCAGTATTACATAAGATTACAGCCAGTTTGTGAGTTCCTTGCTTCCCAAGAGGCCAAGATCCTTTATAGGGATTGTGCATCTGTCTCCACTGTGACCTTTTTGAGCTTCTCATTGGTATCTAGTTCCATTCCTCCTTTCATTGCTAAGAGCTTGGCTTCAGCTGGATTTCTCGCTTTGATTTGCCGAGAGCCACCAGTCAGCCATACTGCATCAGAGGTCCTAGCCACTGTCCCTGCTCTTGCTATTCTAGTGCTTCTCCAAGCCCCATCCACGTTAAGTTTAGCCGAGCCTCTTGCAGGTTGCTCCCACTTGGTGTCTTCTCTTTGCACCGCAAGCATCTTGCCTTTGCCCTGAAAAACATTAATTGTAGCCACCAAATCGACCATTCAAATGTAAGAATCCATTGATTTGATCTGAATTTTTTGGATATTTGATCCGTTTTTTTTTTAAATTTTTTTTTTTTAGTTTTAGATATTTTAAAAATAATGGGTTCTTGGATCACAAATCACTAGAGCTTCTCCGTATAGTAAGAGACCCATGGCCTTACAAAGCAAACACATTTTAGGTGATAATTTTTTTTGTTTGTTAATTTTGAGTTCAATTTGCACCCTTAAGAACTAAAATGACCCCTAAAATCTTAACCTACTATTTTTCGACATGTGAATCGATGTAAAAGTCGAATCGGGCAGCAATTTACAATTTATAAGAACTTTTGGGTTATAATTTGCAATTTTTTTTTAAATGGTTGCAATTTGCAAAATACTAACTTTAAACAATTTGCAAATTTCCATGTCATTAACCGGCGGCAAGCTAAAAAGTTACCCCTTCGATCCCTCCGTGCCATGGTCCAGAATTTATGACACTGTTAACATTACACATATGTCAATGCACTAGTTTGACTTTATTTTTATACAATTAAAAATTAATGAAAATTGTTTTAAAAATTATATTATGAAACTTTTTTTTTTTTTAGAAAACTTTATATTAATACTTATTTAAAAACATATTTTATGATAAAATATATTTTTATTATTTAAGCGAAAAATTATGATGAAAACTAATATTTCAGTATACATAAATGAAATTATGGGACGGATTCCTCAATAAAAAAAAATAAATTATGGGATGAAAGGAGTATTGTACTTCGAAAATTTCAACCACTTTGTTGTTATTAAGCGCGCCAAAACATCCCAAAAAATTCGGAGCGAAAGCCAGTGCAAAAAAATTAGGGATTTCAATCGTCTTTTTCTCTACCTTCTCACTCTGCTCGCTGACCTAGCTTCAATGGCTGTTTTCAAATCCCAATTCAGTACTTTAAAAATGGTAATATTTGAACTTCGTGCAAATTTCTGGCGATTTTATAATTCAAACAGGTACATCAGTGGAGTAATTTTCGCGGAATTTCTCAATCATTAACGGTAAGTTCAGTGTTTTTCCGATTAATTTGATGTTTATCTTTCAGAATTTTGCTAATCGATAATATTTTACGTTCTAAAATTTGATAGAATTGTGTAGAATTTTCACACCTATTAATTTTCTTGGTGTATGAATTGTGGCTTGAAAAATAATTTTCTGTTTGATTAACGATCAATTTTATGATCATCTTTCAGGATTTAGTTTTTGGTTTCATTTTACGCTCTAGAATTGATAGAAGCGTGTTTAATTGATAGAATTGTTTAATTTTTACGGCGAATATGAAAATGTGGCTTGAAAACCAGTAATTAGGATTTTGTTTTATTGATGAACAAGAATACCTAGAGAATGAACTCGTTGAAGAAGTCTAACCTATTTGGATTTAATTTATTTACTCTGTATGAGCGTACGTGCATTGTTTATTTTATAATGGTCGGTTTGCATTAGATATTATACACTTAGCAATTATGATACTGTCTTTGATTTATCTATATCTGTATAAGATGGAGTTGTTTGATCTAGAAATTGAGAAGTCTTGTACTAATTTTTATCACATATCAATCATATCACAGCGGGTTGAATTGGGTGGTAAACATCGTTAAGGATTGGGATCAGTTGAGGCAATTGTCATATCTAGAGTGACTTGAAAAGCCGAAATATTGTAGGAAAGTGCAATCCAGTATATGAGGTGGGGGTGAAACTTAGGTAATACTGTCATAGTGTCATATCTATGTAGGATCGATTGCCCCTTTACGGCTTTACCCCTTGCTACAATGAGGGTTTCTGGTGCTATTAAGACCTCTTATGGCTGATGTTGCCCAAGAGTTTACATGTACACCAAAGTGGGAAAATGAAGTGACAAATTTGAATGTTTTGGAGATTTTTTTCCTGATGTTTGACCAGGAAAACTTGGAGCGAAAGAAAGAATTACTTTTTCATACTTATATATGACATCAGAGGAGGGAAGAGAAAGAAATCCGGCGGATTAGTTTTCTTCTGTTTGATGAAACATATCCCTCTACACTTTGCAAGAAAAATTTACGAAGCTAATTTTTTAAATCTCTCTTTATCCACAAATGCCTATCAAATACACTGTTAGTCTAATATCTAATATGGAGTGTCTGAGTTTTGTCAAATGTCAATGATTATTTTAGGTGCAAAAGGGTGCTCTAGTTGTGGAATGAAGAGTCTAAGACACATTGCTTGTTTCAACTGAATTGAGAGGGTCAGTCTAATACTTGTCTATCATATCATATGTTTGTGGTAAAAATTAAGAAGTATTCCTCATTTTTTAGGCTGTGTAATGTGTCTCACTGTGGCTAATATTTATTTGATACGATTTTCTTTCTAGCATCTTAAACTTACATGTTTATGGTTTCTCAGGGAAGTGTTATATGGCTATTCTTTGATTTCTAAAAGGATGCTGCTTATATAACCCGTCCTCGTTTGGCCATTGACCATATCTCTTTGCTTTCAACTCCTTGGTATGATCAATCTTTGCATTGATTGTCCGTGCTTATTATTGTATTGATTTTGATGTATGCTGCTAGTGATATTATTCTTCTCCGTTTTAAATTGTTTTGTATGAAGCCTTGTTCAAGTAAAACAACTATTTGGTCTTAATCATATCTCTGTACTCTAGCCACTTTCAAGACAAATTAGTTGTGGTTTAGCATTCTATTTTCTCATAGAAGTACACCTATTTTCTGAGTTTTTACTTGTTTGTTTGATGTATACTGTGAATGTAATGTGACTTCCTTTATCTAAACAGTGTTAGTGATCTTGCATCTGAGAGAAGGCGTGATATAAATCAGAGTAGCATCACTAGCATGTAATATTTGTTAAGGAAAACATCTAAACGTAAGGACCTATCCTGTGACAGAACTACAAAAGGTGTTTATTAGTAAATAAGCTCAAGACTGAGTGAATATTGTTCATAAGCTTCAATTGTTAGAAAAGTCTGTATTGGCTGAAGACATCATCTTGGATGTGCATAGCTAAGAGGTTCAGTCCCTGTCCACTGTTTGACAAACAGTGGCTATGATCTCCTGCCTTCTTTTAGTTAATTAATTGTTCATAGTATTGCAACATATGTACTTAAATGAAGCAGCAGGAGACAGGACCAATTGATAGGCACTAGCAACTTACCAATTTTTTGATGTGGAAATGTTGTGGTCTTCTTGTACAGCGCAAAATAGAAATAAGTAAAGCATATCACTCATTCCTTTTTTCTCATGTTTATTGCTTCATAGTAAGATTTAGTAGATTTCAGTTGGCCATCAAATATCTTTTTGTGTATGGAGATTGAGCAGACCTAATGTTCACTGAAGTTCAGGGAACGCAATAGCACTATAGAAGAACAGGAAACGCAATAGCACTGTAGAAGAACACAGACTTCCAGACCTTTGTATGGCTCGATTATTATTAAAAACTCAAGAGGTAGGGGAGGATTTAGAACATGATCTAGCATTGGGAAAATTTCTAATCCTGGTCTTTGGTTTATATATTTCAGATAAGTGCAAGGCATATACTTCACATATTTCAGAATTTCTCTTATACTGTATTTTTAAGAGATCTGTTGCAGCAGTGAACTTCGCTTAGGTAAAAGACTGAATGAAATGAAAATGTCCTATATATTCAAATGACTTCAAAAGATTTATTTTTTTCCCTTTCAGTACATTAAGGAAAATGCCATTGTATCGCATGATGAGAATTTGAATAACTTGTTATATGTGATGTATGGTTATGGTTATGCAATTATTCACAATAAGTTGATCAATATGTTGGACCAGCTCCATATCATATGAATTTTTTACTCTTTGAATTAGAGGACGGAAGGTCTACTCTGTTTTATTTGTTACTAGCTGAATTAATGTTGAGTTACATGCTTGTAAATTTGTAATTTTTGGGTGTTAAGCATATCTTAGTGAACGTCTTTACACCAAAATGTGAATATGTATGGAATTGATGGTGCATTGAAGTTTAGTAGCTTGTTCTTTTTACTTTGTGATTTCCATTTAGTAGAGGAATGTACTTTTAGATTTAATTATTATGATCTACAACAACAATCATAGCGTTTAACTGAAAAATAGTCAGCTACATGAACCAAGAATTTATCTCAGGTACTCGCCAACCATGATACTCTACTTCCATTTCCTTCTGTCAACTCTTTTCATCCAAGTCAACTTTGGTTTTTATCTGCCTATTCTGTGGTCCCCTTGATCCCAACCCTTTATATTCCCTACTGGTGCATCTTCCGATCTCTGCCTGATATGCCCAAACCTACGCAATCGGTTATCTTTTATTTTGTCCTCATACTCCTCAATGTCCGCAACTCCAACTTTCTTCCTACAGAATAATTTATGATCTAATTGAATAATTTTGTGAGATGTTTACTTTGAGCTTTTATGTGAAAAATCTAAAATTTCATATCATCCATTTCATACAGAAACTTTTGGTGGATTTTATAATTGCTATTAAAAAAAAAATTATATGATGATAATGTATTGGTAGAAATAAGAATTGACTTTTACTTTTGAAGTATTCTTTTTAAATGCATGCACAGATAACATAAGGTTCTATCTCAGAGTTATTGCTGCTTCATTGTGTAGGCTGGTTGTGACAAGTATTATGATAGATCTTACTGTATGAATTTGAGGATTTAAAAAAAAAAAAAGTTAGATTCACTACTTTGATTTTAAAAATAGGGTTGTGGTTAGGCAAATCAGTATCTTCTAGTTAGGATTTGCTTGAATAAATAAGTTGCCTTTTGCATATCTGCAGAAAACGACAGAAGAATGCAATAGAGTTTCCTTATTGGTGGTATCTATTGGCAAAATGCACTACCATAGCCCCTTTCCTCTTTTAGCAAATTTATGCCTATTTTATCATTACTTTATATTTGAATTTGATTCTTTCTACAAGAAGTGGCATTAGCAATTATTGTGGGTGTGATTACTGTTCTTTATTCTAGTGTAACTTTAGTTCCTATTTCATGTTTTGGATTCTGATAAACCATGATTATCTTATGGGCCGTGCAGTATTGTACACCCTTGATGCTGTTCTTTTTTCATAGAGGTTAACTAGTGTTTCAAAATTATCTAGCAGTTCAAATCTTAATGTATGCATCGCTTTTCTTATTCCTCTTTCCTATGTATGCCAATTTCTTTTCTGTGCATATTAATGTCTTATTAACATATGCCTTTGATTATTGTGCAAGAGGCTCTTAGACTAGCACATTATGTTTTATGAAAAAAGTTCTCCGCCTTACTTAGCGGGACACACAGTTCAAAATTCTAATTTCACTATTTATGTGACTATCACAATATCTGACAGATTGAGTATTTACTCTCTGCTTGGATAACAATAGTGGAGGGAAGGAGGGGGGGGGGGGGGGGAGGAGGAAAAGAAGGGAAGGGAAAGAGAGGGGGGGGGGGGTGAGGGGAGGGAGAATGTGACCTTTCATTTTCTTTCCAATCTCTCCAACAATGGAAGGATTTGGTTTTACTAAAAGGGGAAGGAAAATGGATCCTCTCAATTCCCTCTTTGCATGGGGCATCCAACCAAAAAATGATGCATCCTTACTTTCTTTTCTCTTCTCTTCCTTTCCCTCCATTTCTCTATATCTAAACATAGTGTTAATGTTGTTTTCATGAAACTCGTCATTTTTTATCACCCAAGATGCCAAGATGTTTCGGATTATCAACCCAAACCTTTCTCTGTAAAGTCCTGTGACTTTCTTTTCTGAGTATGTGGAGCACAAATAACAGTCAGATTCTTGGTTGTCTTTTTACCTTTTTTAGAAAGAAATCTTACCAGATCACAATAATAGCCAAAATACACTAGTCTCTTCTGAATTATTATTATTTACCTTTTTATTTGGAAATTGTTGTTTTATTGGTGAAAATATATATAATTTGTTGATTGCGTGGATCCTGTCTTGTACAATGATATGTTAAACAATGAACTGTTAACACAACATTCCACTTTGATGATTTTCTTCTTGGATGCGCTGCCACTTCCACTCCCAGAAGGTCCTTATAAATAATTTTTTCTATAAAGATGCTTTGTTTTCTTGCATATAGTTTAATTTATTGCATGTTTTCCTTTTACTGTTCTCAAGCGGCTACTACACTTTTTAAATTATATATATCCCTTTGTATTCAGAATCTAGTAGACACTGACTTTTCCTGATTTGAGTCTTAAAAGGAAATCAATTTTAACCTACATTGCTTGATTTTTAGGGTTCAAACTTGAGACCTAGTTAAGCTGAAATAGCTCCCTTATATGTTAGCTGATACAACATGCATGTAGTGGCAAGCAGCTGTTAGTCTACGATAAAGTTTGTGATATTTTACATTTCTGTTTTCATTCTTTACATGAATCTGGTTGGAACATCCCTCCAATGACCATAAGACGGTCCAGGTACTTAGTCAGTTTAGTGAGGCTCTTTATGTTCTACCATGATGCACCTTTGGTAAATTAATTATAATCTCTACTGTTAATGTTGCCATTTAACGGAAGAGAAAGTATCCACGTGCCCCCATGTCTTTTCTTTTCTTGTATTAGTTATTGGCAAATTTTATGTGGTCCCATGGTTTAAATGTGCTGCATTTTCTTGCAGGTCCCATGCATCTCTATTTGGTGCCACAGATTGTAAAGGAACTGTTGCTGCAGATGTGTTTCAGATTTGGCTATCATAAGATATTCTGATTTCTCAAATTAAGGTTTTTTCGGCTTTTTCCTCTTACTAATGGATTTATGATACATGCATATTTTGTGCCTCCCTTTATGCACCTCATATTGTCCTTTTTAAATCGCGCTGTATTATATACTCCATATTAGCATAAAATTCAGGTCATATTAACTATTTTGTGTTTTTTCAACTTTTCCATTTATTTATGTTGAACACTTGCACTTTGACGAGGGTTTGAAATTTCTGATGGACACCGTGATATTTACCCAAACACCTATTTTTTCTTGATCTGCATATTTGCAACTAAAACAAAATAGAGTTACTGACAAAAAGTCATCTGATATGGTATATAAATGGGCTTGACATGAGATTTTGGACCTTTTAGCACACAAGTCTTAATACTTGTGTATAAAAGATGTGCAAAATCTCTTAGGATCAGGTTAATCGTTCACGAATGTTGCGTCTCCATACCCTTCCCAGATACTAGAAAAGATATACTAGTATGTACATGTTTAAAATTTTGACAGTATGTTCAACACTTGGATAATTGGATGTGTACCCGTATGGTCATATAAAACACTCGTACCTTTGTAGAAAGACATATATTGCTATCCAAAGTGTGTGAAGCACCAAATGTCTTGGAACTGCTAGTTGGTGGAATAAGCTATGATAACACTGACCATTTAGAATTTTCACCAGATTAATCTTTACTAGGCTCACAGGTCTTAGTTTCCAAGCTGAGAGATACAAAGTTTTTTTCCCCCCTGCTGTAATAGAGCTTGTAATCTAACTATTTGATCAACTGTTTGTATAAGAGTCTCATAATTCTTAGTTTAACCTATTATGTTGTTATGGGTACTCATCATATTTCTTTGAGTAATTAAAAATTGTTAATATGTATTAATCAGGCTTTGTTTAAGCATTTGATTTGCTGAACATGTGTAATTATATCTGCGTTGATTATGATTAGGTGTCGTGAACAAGTTTCCTTTATTTGGAAATTAACACACTCTCGTGTTGTCATTTGCTCTTACGTTAGTGCCTCTTACTTTAAAGTATTTAAAGTGAAATTCTTCTTTGTCTTCCAACTAAAGAATACTTTTCTTAATATTTCCATTTTTTTTTTTTTTTGGCATATCAAAGGCCTGTAAAATTTCTGCTATGTTCTGCTACTTTCATGTGTAATCCTCCCTATGCTATGCTTCGAGTTATTTTATACTATACTCGAAAAACTTACCGACTTAGGAATAACTTTTGTCTGACCATTAGGAGAAGCCTTAAAAAAAACCTCTGGGTAAAAGCACTTATTGGGTATAGCAGGAATTTTTTAATATTTTTTTTGGCCCTAAGCCTACTTTGGAAATAAGGCTCATTTTTTCTTAATGGTGCCTCAAAAGGCATTATCCTACTCTCTATACAATCCCTGTAGTATCCCCAGAAACGCGAAGTATTTTACCCCTTTCACTTGTATTTGTTCTAGCTCTATGAACTAATTGTGAGCTGTGTTCACCTATGTTACCTAGATTTGATCACTCAGCTACAAGTGTAGGACATGAGTATGCATCCAAGAGTGGACTCAATCAATTTAGGGAATGTTTTCAATTTTTCCTGTCCAAATGAAGTGTCAAGTTTTGGACCTAGATACTTGAGATGAAGCACAAATACAAAATGTCCAAATAGCATAGATTTCCACCCGATTCCAGGAAATGCTGGGGCTTGATTCTCATCCCCGCCTTTGTAGCTCTCTAAACACCAAAAAATAGCATAGATTTGCAGTTATGCACCAATTTGTCACTATATATGTAATCCATAGTCTACTAAACAAAAATTATAAGCATGGCTAGAAAATAAATTACTATGGATTGTATAGCCACCTTAATATTTACCTTTTTTGCATGGCTCTATTGTGTTTTACAATCCAAGTTCATCTTTCCTTATCACGTCTTTTGCATCCTGTTTTCTAACTCCCATTTAAGAAGCTACTTTGGGAAGGTTGCTAGACGATCAAAAGCAAGTGGATATAGAACTTTGTTGTAGGTTTTCAGCATGGATTCTCACTAGCTGTGACCTGTGAATTCATTATAAGTGATATTAACTATTGGCTAATTATCTAGGTTTGATTTGCTATTTGCCTTGTATCCTAATACATGATTTCCAGTTTCTGAAGTTTTATCTGTGTTGGTTACATGCATAAAATCATCATCTTTTGGTTCCATGTGATGTCCGGATAGAGGAATTAGATGGATGTTATTATTTTCCTTGTCTTAGGAAAACATTTCTGACGCATGTATATGTATTCTATTTTTGTGGCATTTATATTGGCTTGCATGTAGTTAATTTTTATTTTCAAGAATTTCTTACAGTCTAGTTTGATTTTTTTAATTATCATTATAAAACAAATTTGCTTCAGTGATTATTGGAGACTTATAACTGTCTGATTTGCTATTTTATACCAAAAAATTCTTATATCTATGGTCCTAAATGAAGTGACACGTGTACATACCCATGTCCAAGTGTTGAAGATTGACATGGGCATTTGAGTTACCGAGCAACAAAAGTATTGCAGCATTGGGGGGAGTGGTCAGTGACAAATTAGAAATTTACATGCCCGGTTCGATTGTGGTTTTCCCCTAAAGAGAAAAAGTTGCAAACCAAAATTTGTAGGGTAGGGAAACTTACAATCAGTTGCTAAAATAGTATGCCGCCGCAGTGACTCAGGGAGCATAGCTGCATAGGAGGTATGGGAATGGCAACAAATAATAAGGCGTGGTAAACATACCCCCTAACCCTATAAGTTTCTTTGTAGCAAATATAGGAATCCACTCCATGTGCATGATTAAAATCGAAAGTTTTCTGATTAGACAAGGCAAAAGGATTAGTGTTAAATTATGTCCATCCTGCAGGCCTTTGCTTGGTCGTATTCTAAATCAGACTGTCTTTATGAGGGTGCACTTGAAAAAAGAAGGTAGTTTTAGTTAATGAGTGATTGGTAGATCCCCACTAAGTATTGAGGGAGGAACATCGGTCAATGGCATGTTGTGATTAGGTAAGACAATTGGTGTAAGAAGATGATTAGATGTTGTCGAGGACTCGAGGTGAAGTAAAGCTTTGACAACATATCACAATAGAGTTTAATGTGATTTCGAAAGTGAGGGAGATGATTAAGTAAGGGTTTAAATGGAAGTTGATGAGTTTTTGTTTTAGGTTCTTGGTGACCTTTTATTTTAAACCATTAGCTTTGGTGTTATGTGGATTCATCTTGTTTAGGGGTATTTCAATCAGTTGTGCAGCGTATACCTTTGCTACCCCTTGCAACCAGTAGTCACCACCCTATCGTAAATTCGTAAGGATATGGATCACATCCATTGTCACACTCGACCTCTGGCACCGTGGGGCTTGTTTTGGTACTGTTAAACGTGATTGACACACACATACTTGTATATTAGCTCTGTGTTGAAGAAAACTTGCTCTATTACATTAGAAACTCTTGTAAAATATTGTGGGTTAAATTTTTTAGTGACTCAGAAAATGCTGCATGTAATCTCATCCTCCCGTCCGTTGTTCTCTGCGTCAGTTCAATTTAGGAACTTGTTGGATGCACGAAAGTAGATATTAGCTAATTTTTGCAACTTACAGAAACTGTTTAGGTTTTAAAGGTCTCTATTTAGTTGGAATAGAAACTAGAAAAGTAATAAGAAATTTTTTAGCACCAGTACCAATCAATTATGTACACTGTAGCTGTATATTCATTCTGTTTCCTATATCCCATTATCTTTTCTTGTGGAATAACTAATTGCATTCTACATAAAATTTACTGCATACAAAGTTAATGATATGGAATTATCTAGAGAATGTGTGATATAAGATGGGATATTGTTAAAGAATCCAAATTTATGTTGCACAATTCGTGGAAGTGTAACATATGTGTGTCACTTCTTTAAATTGGTTGATACAATATTATGGTAAATTTTGATTTGAAAATTATAAGTTTTGGACCAAATATGCTGATAAAAAGGTGGCACATAAATGGTACACAGTTTGAGGTATATGATCTCAACTTTGCCTTGGGGTATTGCTTTTATAGTTTTATATGTAAATCCTCTTTTTAATCATATCATATTTTATCTTTTGAAGTATTCATGTATTCATCCGTAATTGTCTCTGAGTTAATTATTTATTTGTAAGGAAAGAAGTAGTCATATCAATAATATCAACTTTTATAATATATAGTTTAAATTAAAAATACCAATGAATAAGTTGTGCAATGATAAATGTGCAAAGGGAATATTGTAGAAGTAAAACTGAGGTATGTCAACCATTTGAGGAGGTTTGAGTAAATTTAGTTTGGTGGTGGTCCATTTTTTATTTAAATGATGTTGCATAATTGATGATCATTTCAACTTTATTCTTTAATTAATAGTATAATCTCTTTCTTTTCAAAACTCTTAAGATTATTTTATACTTTAAATTGCTCCGTACATTTTAACTTGTCAATAACAATGTTAATGATCATGATCTTGCTTTTTTGAGAATATAATTAAGCTCTTTATAGTGGTATCAGTTGGGTAAATTTCCTTTTCGCCTTAGATTTAATTATTATTAATCCCTCTTTAATTAGCATCTAAACTTACAAGTGAGATACAGTAGCTTACCTCGTAGCTAGGATTAAGTCCACATATTTTTGATATATAGTATTAACAATCACTACTAATAATCACTAATTGTAGTTTATTAAATTATTTGTAGACTTAACTCCAACTAACCACCTTAACCTCTATTTTACTTACTGTAGCATATCATATTTTTCTATATATATATGTGTCATCCAACCCTGATATCCTCAACCAAAAAAAGTCTCAAGTCCAGACAGTTCTACTACCTCAGAAGAGCTTAGTGATCTACCACTATGAACACCATGCTGGCTTATCTCTTTAAACTACCCCTTTGTCCTGAAACCACCCAACGAACCTTCTTTGCTCTTGTCTTATCTTTCTTGCTCTATTGTCTACTACACTTATGGTTGGTCCCTGGAGGCTTTGCATGGCGAAGTTACTACCTGAATTCGGTCCCTAAACTCAGGGGGCCTTCAGGTTGGCCTGTGTTGGGGACATTGCCTCAAATGGGTCCTTTAGCCCATCGTAAACTAGCCAATATAGCAGCTTCTATGGGCTGCACTAGGCTCATGGCAATGAGTTTGGGCGCCACACCTGTGATCATTAGTAGCCACCCTGAAACTGCCAGGGAAATCTTATGCTCACCTTCATTCTCAGACCGTCCCATAAAACCCTCTGCTCGTTTGCTGATGTTTGAACGAGCCATTGGGTTTGCTCCTCATGGCACCTACTGGCGCCATCTGAGGAGGATATCGGCAAATCACATGTTCTCTCCTAGGAGAATATCGAGCCTTGAAGGGGTTCGACAATGCCTAGCTGATGCAATGTCAGTAAATGTGTTGAAGGAGATGAAGGGTAGAGGATCCGTGGAGTTGAGAGGGATATTACAGGGAGTCTCTTTGAAGAACATGCTGGAAAGTGTTTTCGGGAGTAACTTGGGTAGTGAAGGGAAGGAGTTAGGGTTAATGGTGAGGGAAGGTTATGAGTTAATTTCTGAATTCAATCTGGAGGAATATTTTCCTTTCGGTTTTTTGGACTTCTATGGAGTAAAAAGAAGATGTCATAAGTTAGCTTACAGGGTCAGTGAACTTCTTAGTCATATCATCAAACTTAGAGAAAAAGATGTTAACTTTAAGAAGAGAAATGACTTCCTAAGTGTGTTGCTATCTTTGCCTGAAGAAGAACAACTAAGTCATTCTGATATGGTGGCTGTCTTATGGGTAAGAAAATATATTTACCACACTTAGTATTAACAAATTACATACTACGTAGATAAAATATGAGGTTATGGTAAGACCATGCACTGCAAATTGCAATTAAGTATGCATTATTGATAGGATAAAGATCTCAACTTTATAATTATCAAATTACGCGTATAATTTAAACTAGTAATATGGGACATAGAGAGTATATCTAAACCATATGGTAGATAACCATCCTTTATGCAATTATGCATTTATGCTAACTTTGTTTTACTTGTGAAGTGTAACGCATATAATCATGAGGTAATCTGAAGTTGGTAGTCTTTTGATCTCTTTTTCTTATGATTTGTCATTGGGTCTCATTCTGTCCAAAATATGGTACAGGTGTCCTGTGTCCATATGCTTTCTTTCATGCTTCTTGGATATTTTTGTCAAGTATATCATTTTCTGATACTTTACCTTTAATTCCAAATCTTTGGTAGATAAATTATGGTTGAGATATGTGTTCATAGTTTGAAACTAGTTGACCTTTGTTACTTTTCATCATTTTCTTTTTCTTCTGTAGCTTCTATTATCAGAATTGGCATACACGTGTTTTATCCCCATTTTAAAACAAATAATGCTGCATGTATTAGACTTTTCTAGAGCCTTTTGTATAGTGCTTAACTTTATATTAACTTTTTGTGCATATATATTAGAACCTTTACCTTTTTTTTGTCACAAGATTCATTTTTGGGGTGCTGATTATGTTACAAGAACCATAAAGTATATGTCAATAATTGATCAGATAATAACTTTTGTAGGAAACAATCTTTAGAGGAGCTGACACAGTAGCCACACTTCTTGAATGGATCATGGCTAGAATGGTGCTACACCAAGATGTCCAAGCAAAGGCTCAAGAAGAGCTAGACTTGTGCATTGGTAACAGCCAGAGGCAAGTCCAAGATTCGGATCTCCAACATCTACCCTTCCTTCAAGCCATAGTCAAGGAGGTCCTCAGGCTTCACCCGCCAGGACCTCTGCTGTCATGGGCCCGGTTAGCAATCCACGATGTCCATGTCGACAAGGTTAGGATTCCAGCTGGCACAACAGCAATGGTCAACATGTGGGCCATAACTCATGACCCAACCATATGGGCTGACCCATGGGCCTTTAACCCCATGAGGTTCATCAATGAGGATGTTTCGATCATGGGCTCGGATTTAAGACTTGCACCATTTGGATCAGGCCGTAGGGTATGCCCTGGAAGAGCATTGGGCTTGGCCACCGTCCATCTATGGTTAGCCCGAATGCTTCACCAATTTAAGTGGCTCCCATCCCCACTTGCCTCCGTGGATCTTTCCGAGCGCTTGAGGCTTTCACTTGAAATGAAGAAACCATTGGCTTGCTTGGTGGCTCCTCGTAGCAATGACGTAAAACTTGCTTAATATATTTTGTACTTTCCGTGATTTAATTTAGGTAGAATTAAGTCATGAATTATCATGATTAATCTGAGCTCATTAGAGTTGGAAGTTAAGAAATTGTAGTAGTACTTAATCACAAAGATAGATCAGCTTCATATCTGAGAAACTTTGGTAGTTTGTTGCTATAATATAACTAATAATGAATATGATGTCTCTAATTATAATATGTTGCCTTAATTCGTGATCGAAGTACTTTACATTTTTACTATCAAGTACTCCGTATCAACAGGTAAAATTAAACGGTTCAGCTATGTTTCTATACATAAGATCGATCTCACATTACTTGAGAAAACCTCACAACGCTTTTACTTGATTGAAAGGCATTCATGGCCTCAATAAACATGCTTACTATCATGAAAAGGATTTAATACCATATGATTTGGTAATGGAGATACATGTGATGTCAAAGAACATATACTCTGTAGTTCATCGTGTTATTACTTTTGTACTCTTATTACTGTAATATTTTCCTGGTCTAATGAATTCAGATAAGGTCAAGTTCAAACTAATATATTCAAGTCGATAAGGTCAAGTTCGGACTAAGAGCAAGTTTAGTTTCAAGTTTTTCGGTGACATCATCATCTTGAGTTTTAAGACTTACGTGTAAGACTTTTCCTATTTTTCTTCTTAAATCTCAAGTTAAGTCTTGAAATTCCAAAACTCAAGTTAAGACTTGAGATTAGGACCCACCTCAAGCTTTGTTCATTAATGTTGTTATTATATAGAAAATATAAAGAGATGTATATATATTTTCAACACTTAAGTTGAAACTTGTTTAAAATTTAAGAAGAAAAATGGGAGAAGTGTTAAACATAAATTGACTCAAAATAGTTAAACATAAGTTGACTCAAAATAACGATGTCACCTCATGTCCTAAAGCTGCTCTAATACATTCAAGTCCAATGAGATACGAGTAAGATAAGCAGAAGAGAATACCCCGTGACAAACAAACATCCCCGCTTCCTCAGCTGATCAATCCTATACCCAAATTAATTGTGACAGGTATAGAAGCAAAATGAAGATTAGGGTTTGTAAATACCCTCTTTTCAATCTCTTTTTCGATCAAAAACTGGTACTTTGGTTGATTGGAGCTGCTGTTATGAGTTCAGGTGAGGTTCATCGAACCTAACTCAGCTCAAATTTAAAGTTTTCTATTGATTTCATCTCTCTTTTACAATTTCCTGTGATAAATTGCAACTGTTTTTTTTTTTTTTTTTCTAAAGTTTTTTTTTTAGGGGTGAAATTGTAAGAAATTTTGGTGATTTTTTATTGTTTGCATGAATAATAAAATGTGGAAGTTCTAAATGTTATGCACAATTCTAAATTAGGGTGTATATTTATGGAATTTGATTTCTATGGCATTGGAGTATTGAATTGTTTTTGAAATTGCTTGTTTGATATATGGGTGCCTCTAACTGTTTCTGGATGCTTTGAGCTTATAAATTGTGTTTTGGATGTGTGAATTGCGAAACTCGAGCCAAAATGATCATTGTTTGTGGTTTATGATTGATTGTTATTTGTTGAGGACTAGGAATCTGGCATTTCTTCGAAGGATGGTCATAATATTACTTTTCATGTTTAGGTGAATTGTTTGGTTTAATTTTTGCATATGTAGGTTTAGGAGGTTGATTTTATGCTGATTGATGAAATTTTATCTCTCTAGACTCTAGGTTTGTAAAAATTACACTATAGGAGTCACTTTTACCAAGACTCGGTGTTTTAGTCTTTGTAAACAAATTTATTTGCTGATTCATAATAACTTGTTTAATGTTGAAAAGTATTGTTTGAGAAATGATCTATTCTTTTTAGTCGTGCAATCAATATTCAAGCGGTTCATCTTGCAAAGTTTGAACCTATGTAACAAGGACTAGACTTGAAGTCAGAGATGGAACATTTTGAAATATATTACCAAGTACGAAGTATATTAGGACTAGTTTGACAGATTTTGGAAGTGATTGTGTGTGACTTGTGCTGAAGCAGGTCTTCCTTCTTCAGTGTAGACACCACCTAGGTGGTGGTCGTTTGTGTCTTAAATATCTGTTTGGCATATACTTGTATATGGCTTTATGATATGTACCATGCATGGAAAAATTTTGTAGTGTATAAGTTGACATCTATTATAGGTGAACTTGGTGGGGATGTGAATTTCATGTGTAAACTTTATTTTACTTTGAATCATGTAGTGAATCATTATCTATTTATAATGTAATTTTATTCTGTTATCTCATTTATTATTTTTCACATTGAACCCTCACTCTCTCAGGTTAACACTTCATACTAGTGTCCCCTTGCCCTCCCAACCTTCTTTTTTCCTTGTATTTCGTATTAGATTTCTACCCTTGTTGGCAAACAAATTTTGTTTAACTTGGAGTGTGGAAAGCATTTTCTAATAGGCTAATGGCAACCGTAACCCCCGCCCCTGCCCTCTTTTGAAATTACTGTATGGTTGTGGCTCCCGCCTTTCACAAGGCGTGGTATATTTGGAGAGCCTCCAATTATTGTGAGACTTGGGAGTAATGGTGTAGACTTAGGTTGGGTATGGCCCAAATTTTATAAGCCCATTATTTTGGTGTAGTATTGTGCATATTTTAGAGGCTTTCGGAATCTCTAGAATAATATCCTACTTGAATGTTTTAGAGCATTATTGACATTGGAAGCTATTAGCTAGAATATAATACATGGTTCGTGAATTTTCTGGAACATTATGGATACAAGAATGATGGAGGAATTTCTAGAATATTCCGGCCATTTCTTCCAAACTCCATTTACACCTATAAATATAGGTCATGGGCATTCAATTATTGAATACAACACAACACAAGAAGCCATACCATACATAAGCCATCCTGTATACTACACCTCCTCGTCGTTACATAAAATCGTGTGTTTATTTATATTAATTTTCTTGCCAATCATCAATTTAATTTATACTTTTCAATCAAACACATCTTCACTTCCGCTATGCACTCACCAACCCTAACATGATCTGTTTCGTCTAATTTATTTCCTTAAATTCCATGATTATATTCATTCAAGAATCAAATTAGGCCAAACCTTTGAAACAAGAACACTCCATATCTCCATGCCTAGGCGTTTAGGTACCAAACATGATTCTATCTTGCTCCTTTATTCTCTAGACCAGCACTCCAATAGGCACCCAACATTGTTTCACAAAAGTTTTTACTTTTTATTTAGCCCACCTCACTTGAATGAGGCACAATAAGGCGCTGGAGGATCCTTTTGCCGTGTTCCAAATCTTATATCTGCTTATGAAATTTGCAAACAATTCTACTCTGAAGACTAATTTAAATCATTTTCTTATATATGTGGCAGTCCACAATATGCCATATATTGTAAAATAGTACTAAAATTTCTTTTGGATCTTCCCAAAACATTTGAAATTTCATTTCAAAACATTTTCTGTTGGTATACAACAATTATGAAGTAATATAAATCATAAGCTAACCATAAAATTCATATAACCAATGTTGGTTAAAAGGTTTTTTTTTTCTTTTTGTTTTTTTTTTTTTGGAGCTTTTGTGGTTTTGAAAACTGAGCATAGTGGCTTACTGGCTTTCATAGGGGTTTGAATTCCCTTCCTAGTGAAGGTGGTCGATCTGGCTAGGGGAAATAGGAATTCTAGGAGTTAGGGGAAAAGGCTGCAGTAGTGTTATTTAGAGTGATTACAGAAAGAAAATTACTGATAAGTGCTTCGAGTTCATATCTTTTGACATGTGTTCTTGTGTTTGTGTATCAAGTTAACTGCCGAGTTTACATGTAAGGTCCCTGCAGTTGGCGTTTTAGAGTAGGTGATATTTTTTCACAGCAACCATCATACATTTTGCTTACGATTATAAGAAGCAGCACCTGCGAAGTGTTACATGCACCTATTTGTGCCAGACTAGTTCTTTTGCACGCCATATTATTATTATCCTTTGTAATCTATCAGGAATAGGTTCATGGTCAGTGGTCACCTTTTAGTTTAAACCATTAGCTTTGGTGTTATTTGGATTTGTGTGTATTCCAATCAGTTTTGTTGAAATGCTGAATCAATCATAGTTCTCCTTGAATATTCCTTAAATTGCTTACATGCAAAAATGAACTAAATGTACTTTTTGCAGAACGAAATGACATTAATTGATGTAGGGGTACATGAGTTGACTTGTTTTTGTGGCACATATAATAATTATCAAAACCTTTTCTTTTTTTTTTCTCACTCTCTGGTTCTGTTAACCTGAATGAAGGACCTGTTACATGGTTTTATACGCTACAATTAAACAGTTTTCTTTTCTTTGCAAAAATCTTTGTCTAGGTTTGCAGCCTCTGAGCTACACCCTGTTTTGTCTCCTTCATCTTTTCCACTACCCACATGATTAGTGGGAGCCGCATCACTTTCATTCTTGTGTTGATAACATCCCAAAAGAAGTCAGTCAACATGGTCTCAAATCCTGGCACTTTAGCATAACCGGGGAAGTAATTGATGTCAATAATAAGATACCTGCTACCTTCCCTTGTATCTCTAATCATGTCAAAATTAAAAAGATGGAGCTTGGAAGCCTCTCTCAGTCCTTTTGCCATGCTGTGAATGAATTTCATGGAGGGCATTTCGACCTCTTTTATGAATGCATCTTCTTCCCCAGCAGCAAAGCCTGAAATTTGGGAAATTGACATGATATCCTCATGGTCTTCACATTTAGCATGAAAGTCAGGCAATGACCTCCTCTTGACGCACTTGACATGGTTTCCAGCCACATAGACCTTGAAGAGGACCCCTCCATGGTTTACTAACTCCTGCAGCACGATAGGTGGTTTCACTTTCTTCAAGCCGTTTAAGCTAAACACCAGGGACATCTCATGGGACTTAGCAGACAGAGGTTTGGCAATGACTGGAAAAGTCAACTCATCTATAGTCAACAAAGATTCAGGTGCATCATGGTTTGCTACGATCTCCACCTGTTCAAGTATAATCAGCTTACAATTTAGAAAGTATAATCAGCTTACAGTTTAGATATCTAACTGGAAACTAATTTACCTAATTGATCTTACTTCACCAAGAATGAGAAAGTGAGAATAATAAAGGAATTACAGTCTGATATAATTGCGAAGTCTGATCTTTACCTGTTTAGGTATTCCAATGGAATAAGCTTCAGTGTCTGATTGTTCAACAGAAACAGGGAGATGGTTCACCAGTTCGAGCATTGAAACGCGGTTGTTGAGCTGTTCAATGTCAGCAAGGGAATCAATGATGACAGTCGTGGGGTATTTAGCTTTGAAATCAGCCAGCTGAGCACTCCAGTCATCGCCATAAACCTTGTGGACAAGGCAGTCGAAGGGGCCTTGTTCAACGAGTGGCTCATCGATGTGGACTTGAATAAGATGGATTCCTCGCTCTCTAGCGTGAGCAACCAATGAAGGCTGGATTACTGTCTCGAGTTTGCTGAGGTGGCATATCCTATGGTTCCAATAAGCTTCATGTCCTCCTCAGGCATGTCTGACTACTGCTGCTGCTGCTTTTAAATTCTGGTGATCAAGAAAAAAAAAAGATGCAAAACGAGGATTATATGGAACTGATTCCGAAAAAGGAAGGAAGGAAGGAAAGAGCGGAAAAGGTAACAAATGACTCGGTTGATATTCGTGAGCCTTAGATAAGAACTTGAGAATTTGATGCAAGATAACACTTTTTCAATTCAATACTGCGTACATGAAGTTACTTTAACATACAGTAGAAATAAATCTTCTTTGTTTACTTTGTTGATGTTGTTGTTTAAGGTTTTTTTATTGAGTACTTGGTTTACGAATATTCTTAATGAATGTGTTTGATAAATTCGTTGTTTTTTTGCTTTTTTAAAAAGGCAAATGGTTAGTGTTTACTTAAATTTCATAATTATTTTTACTCATACTTTGTAATACATAATTGTGTATATTTAATATGCAATTGTGCATTGATACAAGTGTAAATCAAACTCCCGAAATCCTAACGAAATCTTTTAAACCTTTTCATCCTTATCATATCAGGACTTGTGAACCTGTATCTTAACTTATTAACATTTTTTTTTTTTTTTTTTTTTTTACGGGAACTTATCAACTTAAAAGCCCTTTTATTGCCTTATCTATATTTGTCTTAACACTTTAGCCTATATCTTTTATGAATTTAGTAGGCTGGCTTGAAATAAGTAAAAATAGGGCGTTTGATCTTTCTTTTTTTCTCTAGAATTATGTTATGTTTGAAATTTTCTTATTTGGATACATTTGATATTGTATGAAAAAAATGCTTTTGTTTGAACTATTCAAACTTAACACTGCGTATAAATTATCTCAATGAATTTGTACGAGCTTGTCTTGTTTGAAATTAACTTAAAATTTAGGTGGACCTAAACGATCAAGGCCAGGGTATATTCTACTTTGCTTGGTTGTAAATTTTCAAATTCTTACGACTACTAGCACCCAAAAAAATATATATTATATTATTTTATAGCATCAGATTCTTGTTGTATGCTTGAACTTTTATAATTAACTAGGGTATCCTACGCGCGCGATGCGCGCGGAGGGTTTAGCTCTTGCGGAGAATTTGCATTGGCATGTATTTATACCGTTGCTTTGGGTGTTAGACATGGTAATTTTAGTACGTACACTATCTGGTTTATGTGTATATGTGGTGAATTTGTAGAATAGCATAAGAAAGCCACTAAAACCTTTTAAGACAATTATTTTTTTAAAACCCTAAACAGTTTAATAGTGTTATTTCAAAATTATTATTAAATAATAATTAATTGATTTGCATCCCTTCATATTTTAAGCGCCGAGTGTTAGTTTAGAATTCTTAATTGATGTGCATATTTCAATAATACTTAATGTAATATTTTTAGCGTATTTTTCTTCAAATGATTTTTTTGTGAGCTGTGGACCTGTGGTCATATGCATGGACTATGGAGTAATAATATGTAAAATGTTGTAGCTAAAAACTCAATAATGTATATCTTTTCCTCTTAAATACTCTCAATAATTAATACCAGCTAATTTTTTCCTACCATCGATTGATTTCCCTTATTTTAGGATTTTTAAGTTTTTTATACCTCTTGATAACATACGTCTGCTCAAATATCACTGTACTATTTAATATGAATCTCATTCAAATTCTATAACGTTTTTTATATGTACATTTCAAAAGCTAATGAACCTTAACGATAGATGTAATTAAAGGACTAAAAGATAGTAAATAAGAAGAGCAATTACAAAAGAGTAAAAATAAACAGTATCTTGGTTATAAATCGTCTCTTTGTATATACAATTTTTTTTGCTTTTTAAATAATAATAATATCATATGAAGTGTTAAACACTAGAATTTTTTTATTTAAAAAAAAAATAACTGAATTAATTGATAATTTATGAATAAAGAAAAAAAGGCATTAAATATATTAATGATAGTAAACATATTAATGAGGGTAAAAAAGTAAATACACATTTTGCACACAATTTGGTACACATTTTTGAGGGTATAATTGGTAGCACACTATTCCTAAGAGTTATTTTCTACTTTTTATAAGGTAGGGAAAGAGAATAATAGGAACCAACAATAATAGAGAATAATTCACAAAAGTATGGTGGGGAGAAAGATCGAATTAGGTTACACAATACATTTAATGTTTTCCAAAAGATTTATGAACACAGCGATACTCTAGAGACAAATCCGCTTAATAGGAAATACAGTACCAAGTATCTTTTATTGCAACTCACAAGTCAAGTCACAACTTCAAGACCTTGACATGTAAATTTATCACTTGAAAAGAGATATTAGAAGTACTAGAAAATTCTCCTCCTCTCTAAAACCCAAAACCTATCCTTCCACCGCTAATAGTTCCGTCCCCTGCTTGCCGGCGAAGGGTGGTTTTACCCTTCGTGGCTGCTCTCGTCGGCCTTGTAAGTTTTTTAGTGTTTTGTTCTGGTTTTGGTCAGTTTTGGAGTGGTTTGGGCTTGTTGTTTTTACAAGTTTCTTCCAACGAAAGGAATCGACTACCGGCACCGGAGATGGTAGTTTAAGGACTCTAATGGCGTGGCTGCAAGAGGTTGTTGGTCGATTAATTGAAGTACTTACTTTGTTCAAGCCCTTAGGTTGCTGCTCTAGTTTGATTTTATTATGTTTGTGTGGTCTGTGCTCCTTTAGGGGGTTTCTTTGCAAGGGATTTAGACTGTGGATCCGGTGGTATCTTCCAGTATTTTTTCCCACCCTATTTTCCTCTTGCTCTATTTTCTTTTGGTTTGGGTGTGTTTGAAGGTTTTGCGTTGTTTGCTTTGGTTTTGGTATGAATTGAGAGGGTGTTATGATGTTGGTGTTTGTTGGAATTTATCTGTTGCAAATTTGATGTTGCTTGTACTAGGAGGGAAGGAGGTCCTCTCTGTTAGTGTTGAGGTCCAAGTTTCGAATTGGGGTTTAGGTTGTAGTTACCAAATTCATGTCTTCGAATTAGAGTTCCTTTGTTGGTGTGTGCCATCGGTGAATTGTGGTGGCCGGTGCTTACTGCTTAGATTTAGGGATGATGGAAATTAGAAGTTTTCATAGGAGATCCAAATCAGGATACTCGAGGCAATTCTCAAATTATATTGTTTATTTTAAATGTGGGTTTCCTTTCTTCAATTACGATTGCTAAGGTCGGGTGGATTAGGTTGGGGATTATGGAGAACTCCTCAACCTCGTGTTTGGTGGTGATGGCCAAGATAGACATGATCGATGTTAATCAAATCTTGATGAAGGCTCTTCATCTGGAAATGTTGAGGGAAGCAAGTTCCTCCTTGAAGGTCCGACATTCTCCTCATCAGGAGATGTCTGGTATTAATGAGTTACAAGAGAAAGTCACTCATGGTCAAGGATCCCGAGATGTTTGTTGCTTGTTAGGGCCTTGGGATGACCTTAGCGGCGAGGGTAGGTTCTCGCCTTTTGTGATATGGCAATCAAGTTTTGAAGAGATAGTATTCTACTCACATTATCTTCCATCGACGTGGTTTGTCGGTCTCTTTTCTTCCCCTTTTCAGTTTCCTCCTCTTTCGCGTTTTGGCTTGGGTATCTTATGGTGGCAACTCCGTGATTTACAGGTAAGTTCTAACAATGTTTGTCTTGCAGGTTCGCATTCAACTATTTGCGGGAGTAGTTCCCTCCTTCAAATATGTTGTATAGCCAAAGCATGTAATAAGGTTTTAGTGTGGGTGTCTTGTACATTAGTAGAATCTTAGGTTGTAATACTGTTTTTCGTTAATAGAATCTTTTGTCAAAAAAAAAAAAGTAGACAATTTGGTGTTGATTTAGGTGTTTCTACCCCGCCACGTGGCCCAATGAGAGTGCAACACATGTCACTAAAAGAGTTGTCCAAATGGACTTCCTAGATGTTGACACGTGTCACGCAGATATGGCCCCTGGGAATGGCAGCCTTCAAGGCCCAAATCCCAAGGGAGCCGCAAAACGGCGCTGCCCTAAATCCTAGGTCATCAAACCCTAAGACAGGGCACACCTTTTTAGGACCCTATAAATAGGGAGATTCCCCCATTTATTGGGGCACGTCTTAATCATTACATCATTTATGGCTCTCGAAAACAGATAACACCTGATCTCGAATCCGAGAAGATATTTACTTTCCGCACGTTTTACTCCGAATCCGTACTAACTTAACCTTCGGAGGCGGACCTCCGACCATCCGGCGCTCCGTTGTTTTGCAGGTATAGGCGGCTTCGTCGGACCCAATCTTTGAGTCGTAACTCTCCCAAGGGACACAAAAACACCCGAAACATTTGGCGCCATCTGTGGGGAGAGTACCTCAAAGATGGTTTCACAAGAACCTGTACCGCCTCCAGA
Source organism: Chenopodium album (assembly GCF_948465745.1). Lineage (NCBI taxonomy): Eukaryota > Viridiplantae > Streptophyta > Magnoliopsida > Caryophyllales > Amaranthaceae > Chenopodium > Chenopodium album. Next base: position 3,806,864 of record NC_137848.1, on the reverse strand, counting down.
GACCAACCGGCCTACGATTGATGCAGAGGTCTATTCGGACCATGACTCTGGTAATGATTGTGAAGTCGAAACCTATGTGGCTTATGATGGGTCATTTATCTCTAAGCGCATCCGTCACAAAGAGAGACGGGAGCGGAACATTGACCAGGAGGGTACAAGCAAGCCCCCTAGACAGCTGTCTGATCAGACTTAGGCGGCAAGATCATCCCCAGTCACTCGAGACGAGCTCATGAAATTCATGACAAGTTTCAAGGGTAAAATCAAGGAATTAATCACCAATAGGACGGCTGCTCCTAGGAAGGAACAATCGGCCAAAAAACTAGCTCAGGCTGAGAAAACAAAGTCAGTCAGGGACCGACAGCCTACTCCTCACCCTACCACGAAGGAGAAGGCTCGGGCCCAGATTGATCTCTCCAAACTCCGTTTCCCAGAAACGGCAAAAAGAAAGGCCATCCGGCATGTGCAGCCGGACGACAACAAAAAGACCTTCTCTGATGCTCGACATTACATTAAGCAAAAGAAGAACCAACAGTTGTCTGAGTCGACATCCACGTCGACTTATCCAAATAGCTTCAAGAATACCTCAGTGAGGAATTCGCAATCTGTGCATGGGACTCCGTCAAGCGGCCCCTCCGTCCACAGGTCCCCATGTAATCAACTCGACACATTATGTGGCCCAGCCATTATACAGGCCTCCTGCTTTGCCCTACATCCAGCCTTCCTTTTTCGGAGGACAGGCGGCATACAATTACCAGCCTATAGACTAGCAGCTTCGGCTATAGAACCTTGGAGAACAACCCTCTACGTTCTCCAGGGAAATAGCCTAGGCCGAACAGCTGGCCAAGGTTAAGAATGTGTTGATAGGGACCTATGGCGATACCTCCAACCCAGAAGATCACCTTCTGGCATACACCTACCTCATGTATTTACAAGGGTTGGATGATGTCGCTGCTTCCCAACAACCCTGAAGGGCATAGCCCAATAGTGGTTCGACATCCTGCCGGCTGGATGCATAAACAGCTTCAAGACGCTTGCGTTTTTGTTTGCTTCCAACTTCTCTATGAATATCCCTGCAAAGAAAACAAGTCTCGATCTGAGCAATGTGCAGCAGGGTGATAGAGAAGGGTTGCCCTCCTACATCAGGCGGTTCAATCTGGTGAGATTCCAGATTTAAAGGATGTCTGACGATGTAGCCTATACAGACTTCTTCAAGGGTCTGAAGGATGGGTCGACTTTCAAGTTTGACCTCGTCCGCAAGAAAATCTTTACCCTCCAAGGAGCCCTGATGGATGCGGAAGCCTATATACAGGCGATCGAACTCTGCTCCTCAAATAAGCAGGCGGACTCTAAAAATTCTGACAGGCAGAAGGAGAGTCGGCTTGCTCAACTGGCTCAAAAACTTGAAGGGAGCAAGAATAAAAAAGAGATCTGGGCAGTTGATAACTCTTATCAGCCGGCCCAGAAGAAGAAAAAAGAATGGAAATCGTACGTTCCAAGGTACGAGTTTAACAAGGACAGTTACTCCATCCTCATGGAGATAAAGGATCGGCTGACCCTAGAGAAGTCGACTCCAATGAAAGGTTCCACTGAAAATCGGAACAAAAACAAACATTGCCACTACCATGAGGACGTCGGCCATGACACCAGCGACTATTTCAGCCTCAAGCGGACGCTTAACCGTCTGGCCGACAAAGGAGTGCTGAAGTCCTATGTGAAGTCCAAAATGACTTCCAAAGCGTATCCGGGGCAGTCCTCCAAAAAGACTCCCCAGCCAAATGGTAGCTCGAACACCGATAAGGAGCCGGTCTACACTATAGCAGGCGAATTCGCCGGAGGTGGCCCGACCATGCGGGGCACCAAGGACCATCTGAGAAATATGGTCAATTCTGTTAAAGAGGGACAGGTGTCTGGCACCATCGCCTTCCTAAAAGTTGTCATCACAGAAAAGGACCGGGGCAAAGTACGCCTGTCGCATGATGACCCTGTGGTCATCGAATGCAAGGTGGCCAACCAAAAAGTTGGCCGCATTTTGATTGACACAGGTAGCTCCTCCGACATCATCAGCTACAAATGCCTTTCCAACCTTAAGTATAAGCTAGATAGCATGCATGATGTCTCCCATCCTCTTGTTGGATTTGGGGGAGGAGTGGTGCACCTAGTCGGACGGATAGATCTCCCCGTCCGGTTGGGAGAAAAGGGCAATGGACGGCACATGACCATCCGGTTTTTGGTGGTTGAAGAGCTGACCGCCTACAATCTCATTCTCGGCCAACCCACTCTAAACGAGTGCAAGACCGTCATCATCCCTTCTCTCATGCTGGTCAAGTATGAGAGGGATGATGGCTCTATTGGCTCCCTGAATAGAGATCAGAAGACGAATATAGAGTGATATCTCTCGGACGTCAAACCTGCGGCTGCAGCAGCTGGACAAGGAAAGGAGCCAATAGACCTCGATGATGTCAAGGATGAACATCCAGCCCCACCAGCCTCAAAGAAAAGGAAGATTGATCAGATGGTGGTGGTCAAAAAAGAAAAGCAATACCAATCACTGAACGGGGAACGGTCAGACGACCTCCGTCCCTAGCCGGCTGGTGAGCACATTGATATTCCTCTGGACGACAACCATCCAGAGCGAACTGTTAAGGTGGGGACGGTTGCTTTCGCAAAGATGGGTGCAGACTTGCACCATCTGCTGAAAGAATTCAAATACATTTTTTCCTTTGAAGTGGAAGAGATGTCAAGCATTAGCCCGAATCTTGCTGTCCATAAACTCGCCGTGGATCCAAAAAGAAGCCCATCCGGCAAAAGAAAAGAAATACGGCGAGGAGAGAACTCAGGCGACAGCTGCCAAAATAAAAACGTTGTTAGACACTGGGTTCATTCGGCCATGTAAATTCCCTGACTGGGTTGCGAATGGTGTGCTCGTGAAGAAGCCGAATGGTACCTGGCGCATGTGCGTTGGTTACACTGACTTAAAAAGAGCATGTCCGAAGGACAGTTATTGTAACACCCTAGAAATTCCTTTCTTTTAAAATACCTGTTTTGCCCTGTTTAACACTTTAAATAGGAATATCTAAGATATTACCGCCACCGTGAAAACGGCTAAGGCAACTATCAAAGACACACAGCGGAAGACTAATTTCAAAACCATTCAAAACAAGTCAACTTGAAAAGTCAACCAACAAAAGTAAAGTCAAACGAAGTAAAATAAAATCAACCTACAACTTGGAACCATTATAGGCCCTTATAAAAACCAAACTAACTTTAAAACTTTTTCATTAGTCATGCATAATAACAATATCATAAATAATCAAAGCAATAAACATATCATATACTTATAGAAACTAGCGTGTTTCTCTCTTCACTCATGCCCATTCATGAACATGCTTCATCACCTGAAATGCTTCTCTCTACTTGTTTCCACTACTCTCCATTAAAAATGGGTCATCATAGGGCCAAGATAAAGACAAGGCCAACAAACACACAAACACACACAATCAGCAAATCTGAGTATATAAGCGTAATTAACACACTAACATATAATTCCCTATCAACACCCACTTACCTCAATGCACCTGTTTACAAGGACACAACATTCAACAACACTTCTCAACTAAACAACTAAATAATTTATTTAACATTGGTTACGCATCGAACGGGTTTCCCACTAACCTTCCTCAAATAAATTGAGGTTACTGACACGGGAGCTAACCGTGCCAGCATCAATAACCACTCGTTGGTGGCGGAATTCCTGCGCATAATAATAATAAAAGGAATGTACAGCGTCCTGTACTTCAGTAGAAGTTATGGTTAAATATAAAACCCCATAACTCCCCCCATATGTTCATACTCAAGGTATATACGTTCCAAGAGTTTTGGTGCGTAATCTCTTTCACTTTACGTTATTTACCGATTATTAAACTTGGTGATGACTCTCAAACCATAATCATTCAATCAACAATAATTATTCAAACAATCAAATATATCAATTTAATTCTTGAATAATTAGTGACCACATAATATTTAATGTTGAACCCCTTTTAATTCTACCTTGGTGCCAATGACACCTTAAACGCATAAAGCGCCACAAATCCTATCCCTTGGTGTTAAAAACACCTTAAGTGCACTAAGGCACCAACATACAATTTATTCCTCGTGTACATAGACACTTATATAGCTCCTTCCTCATGCTTATAGCATCAATAAAAATTATATGAACCATAATAAAATTCCTTTTCAATATTCCAAACCAAATTAAACATTTAGTTTAATTAAACATGCTCTCTAACATGCCACAAATAAATATGTGGTTCATAAACAATACTCCAAACTATAATTTTCCAACAAATACTCCATCACAAATAAATCATGCCTCATTATTCAATCACCGACAACAACCAATTCATAAATTCCATTCCAAATCCAGCATGATACTACTTGTAATCAATTAAATACATTTAGCATGCTACTACATTAATATAATTATGCTAAGTACGCGAACGTACATCAAATAAGCTCTTAAAATAACCGAGTACTCTACAACAATTCCCGAACGAAGTCTCCTACATAAAGGGATAATAACACTATATTAATTACCCTTGTATACACAATTTTCAACACTTAAATTCACTTTAGACAACTTAAAATAATCTGAAAATGGGTCAACCCCTAAATTAAATAATCCCCTCTTTAATGGGTAATTAAACCCTTTCATTGAAATCACAATTCTACTACTTTAAATAAAATTCCAGCAACTTTATTTGATTAAAACTCCCTTAAAAACTTTATTAAAACATATTTTTATGCCCAATTAATAAATAAAATCATTAGGTATACAAAAGCCCCAAATCAATTTGTATAAGAACCCTAAAAGTCAAGTCTTTAATAAATTAGAAACCCTTACTTTAATCATATCAAAATCTGAAAATAATACTCATATTAATAATCTGAAAATATAATTTAAAATCTTTAAAACATGATTTTAATACTAATTAAACAAACTTTGAACAATAAAAACAAAACCCAAACTAATAAATAAGTAAGAAAATAAAGAGGAGGGAGAAGAAACAAAGCCATGTGTGGCTGGCAAGGTGGGTGGCTCGCCGGCGGCAGGGTGCTGGTCGGAGCTCCGGTGACTCGGGCTGCCAGAGGGTGACATGCCAGCAACAACTTCCCAACCCCACCCACAATTCCACTCAAGTGGATTTCTACGGGAAAGCATAAAAAAAAGAAAGAAAAGAAAGAGAAAAAAAAATAAGGAATAAGGGAAAAGAAAAGAAAATGAGAAAAGGGAAAATAAATTTAACTCTTTGTCATTTTGTGTGGGCAAATTTTGGGGGATTGAAGGAGTATTTATAGTGTAGAGTTGTAATACCCCGTATTTTTATGTATTTTTATAAAATATTTAAGTATTAATAAAATGTATTGTTAAGGGCTCAAGTATTTTAATTAAATATTTTAAAGGGTTAAAGTATTTTAAATAAGGTTTTATAAAAGTAAAATATATTTTGGGCCAAACGTTTATTAATTATTAAGCAATGTAAATTATTCCTACATATTCTTATTGGAATAACTCATCCCAAAACCCATAATTTAAGCCCACATCTTTATAAGCCCAAATTTAACCATACACTCTCTACTCTATAAATACACCATGAATCCCCAAAAATTTCCCGCACAAAAAGTTTAGTCTTATTTTCTCCTTTGTTTTATTAATTTATGTAATTATAATTATTGATTTATGGGTTTAGATTTTATTGTTTGAAATTAATTTAATTAGTATCAAATTGTATTTTGATGATTAAACTTTATAATTTCATATTTTATAAATTTCATAATTTTCAGATTTTGTAAATTTTATAACCTAGGGTTTTTAATTTTTGAAAATCACGATTTCAGGGTTTTTACGAACAATTGATTTAGGGCTTTTATAGTAATGATGTTTGAAATTTTGGTGATTATAACTACTGATTATTTTAACTTAATTCCAGAATATTTTGAACACGTAAATCCGTGTTTTAATTCTTAGACTTCCATTCGTTAATATTAATCCCGATTAGGTTCTGAACTCATCCGATTTTGATAAAAAAAAAAAAGTAGTGTTTTCCATGTGGACACAATGTTTTAAGAATACCTTTGGTAGTGAGTACCACCCTCTCGTGGCCAAATTCAGCCTCTAAATATGATTTTCGGGCAGTTTTTGATTTTTAACGAAGTTTTTTTATGCTTTAAATTTTATCCTTGAGTTTTAAAGGGTTTTTGATTAGTTTAAAATGCTGGAATTTTATTTAAAGTAATATAATTGTGATTTTAATGAAAGGGTGTGATTACCCATTAAAAAGGAGTTCAATTAGGGATTTTTAAATAATTTTCAGATTTTTTTAAAGTAGTTTAAAGTAATTTTAAGTTGCTGGAAATTGTGTATACAAGGAGAATTAATATAGTATTATTGTCCCTTTATGTAGGAGACTTGATTCAGGAATTGTTGTAGTGTAATCGGCTATTTTAAGGACTTATTTGAGGTACGTTCGCGTACTTAGCATAATTACATTGATGTAGTAGCATGCTAAAGGTGTTTAATTGATTTCAAGTAGTATCATGCTAGGTTTGGTTTGGAAATTATGATTTGGATGTCATTGGTGATTGGATTATGAAGCATGATTTATTTGTGATAGAATATTGGATAGAAAATAATAGTTTGGAATATTATTTATGAACCACATATTTATTTATGGCATGATAGAGAGCATGTTTAATTAAACTAAATGTTTAATTTGGTTTGGAATATTGAAAAAGAATTTATTTATGGTTCATATAATTTTTATTGATGCTATAAGCATGAGGAAAGGAGCTATATAAGTGTCTATGTACACGAGGAATAAATTGTATGTTGGTGCCTTAGTGAACTTAAGGTGTTTTTAACACCAAGGGATATGATTTGTGGCGCTTTATGCGTTTAAGGTGTCATTGGCACTGAGGTAGAATTAAAAAGGGTTCAACATTAAATATTATGTGGTCACTAATTATTCAAGAATTAAATTGATATATTTGATTGTTTGAATAATTATTGTTGATTGAATGATTATGGTTTGAGAGTCATCACCAAGTTTAATAATCGGTAAATAACGTAAAGTGAAAGAGATTACGCACCAAAACTCTTGGAACGTATATACCTTGAGTATGAACATATGGGGGGAGTTATGGGGTTTTATATTTAACCATAACTTCTACTGAAGTACAGGACGCTGTACATTCCTTTTATTATTATTATGCGCAGGAATTCCGCCACCAACGAGTGGTTATTGATGCTGGCACGGTTAGCTCCCGTGTCAGTAACCTCAATTTATTTGAGGAAGGTTAGTGGGAAACCCGTTCGATGCGTAACCAATGTTAAATAAATTATTTAGTTGTTTAGTTGAGAGTGTTGTTGAATGTTGTGTGCTTGTAAACAGGTGCATTGAGGTAAGTGGGTGTTGATAGGGAATTATATGTTAGTGTGTTAATTACGCTTATGTACTCAGATTTGCTGATTGTGTGTGTTTGTGTGTTTGTTGGCCTTGTCTTTATCTTGGCCCTATGATGACCCATTTATAATGGAGAGTAGTGGAAATAGGTAGAGATAAGATTTTCAGGTGTTGAAGCATATTCATGAATGGGCATGAGTGAAGAGCGTATCATGTTAGTTTCCATAAGTTTATGATGTGTTTATCACTTTAATTATTTATGATAATATTATTATGCGTGGCTAACGAAAAGGTTTTGAATTTGGTTTGATTTTAATAAGGGCCTATAATGGTTCCAAGTTGTAGGTTGAGTTTATTTTACTTCGTTTGACGTTGGTTTGACTTTACTTTCGTTGATTGACTTTTAAGTTGACTTGTTTTGAAAGGGTTTGAAATTAGTCTTCCGCTGTGTGTCTTTGATAGTTGCCTTAGCCGTTATCACGGTGGCGGTAATGTCTTAGATATTCCTAATTAAATTTTTAAACAGGTATTTTAAAAGAAAGGAATTTCTAGGGTGTTACAAGAGTAGGTTATGGTAAATTTTGGGCTTATAAGAATTATAGACTTGGATGATGAAAAATTTGGCCCAAATATAAAAATAGGATGATTAGGTTTGATGTTAAGATGGACAGCATTTGGATTAAATACTTATTGACCCAAATATAAATACTTGTTTTATTTATAAACTAATACTTAAAATATTTGACCCAAAATATATTTTATAATTAAATAAATAATATATAAAAATACATTAAAAATACGAGGTATTACAGTTATCCACTACCAAAGATCGACAGTCTGGTCGACTCTACAGCCGGACATGCCCTGATGAGTTTTATGGACGCCTACTCAGGCTTTCATCAGATTCCCCTATGGAAAAAGGATTAAGAAAAGACGACATTTGTCACCGATCAGGAGTTATTCTGTTACAATGTGATGCCGTTTGGCTTGAAGAATGTGCCTGCTACTTTCCAACGAATGATCAATACGGTATTCATTAATCAGATTGGGAGGAATGTAGAGGTGTACATCGATGACATGATAGTCAAATCCAAGCAGCAGGCGGATCACCTTGCTGATCTCCAAGAAAAATTCACCACACTCAGGCGGCATAAGGTCATGCTCAATCCCAAGAAGTGTGTCTTTGGTGTTGAGTCTGGGAAGTTTCTCGGATTCCTGATTGACTAAAGGGGGATAGAGGCCAACCCTGAAAAAATACAGGCGGTCATTTGACATGCAGTCACCCCGCACTGTCAAAGAAGTACAGAAATTAACAGGTTGTCTGGCGGTCTTGGGGAGATTCCTCAGCTGGTCAGGTGACAAGTGCCTCTATTTCTTCCAGGCAATCAGAAAGAAGGCTATGTTTGAATGGGGGGATGATGCTAAGGCGACCTTCCAAAAATTGAAGCAACATTTGTACTGTTTGCCAAGGCTGGTCATCCCTCTGCCCAAATAGACTCTCTATATGTACCTGGCTATCTCAGATCATGCCCTCAGTGTTGTTCTCCTTGCTGAGAGAGACGACACCCAGCTCCCGGTCTATATCATTTGCCACGTTCTCAGGAACGCAAAGCTTCGGTACCCCATGGTTGAAAATTTTGGCCTCGCTCTTTACATGGCTGTCAAGAAGTTGAAACCTTACTTCTTGGCACATCCGGTAGTGGTCTACACTAACCAACCGATCAAGTGGCCAATGACGACCCTGGAATCATCATGCCGAATGCTCAAATGGGTTATTGAATTACAGAGTCTGGAAATCAATAACGAACCAAGAAAGGCAATAAAAGGGTAGACATTCGCCGACTTTATTGTCAAAAATATATTGTCAATAACGAGCATGTACTACGGTTCAAGTTCCAAGCCTCAAATAATGAGGCAGAATATGAAGCCCTGCTAACTGGCATCCGCATGTGCAAGGCGGAAGGGGCAACTAAGATTATAGCCTGCTCTGACTCTCAGCAGGTTGTGAGCTAATACCATGGTGATTATAATGAAGCCACCCATCCGGCAATGATCAAATACTTACGGGCGGTCAAAGCTGAGGCCGAGACACTTGAAGAATTCAATCTAAGTCAAGTGCCTCGGTCTGAAAACAACCTAGCGGATGCTCTGTCTAAACTGGGATCATCCGCCTCTTGTGATACACCTCAGTCAGTTTTTTGGGAAGTGATGAAAAAACGGAGCGTTAAAGAAAATCCCATTGGAGTACTTGACCGAACTTCTACTTGGATGAATAGCATTCGGGCGTATCCGCTAGACGGCACGTTGCCGAACTCAACTCCAGAAGCAACCGCACTGAAAAAGAGTGCGGACAATTTTGAAATTCGCAAAGGAGAGCTTTTTAAGAAAGGGTTCCTACAACCCCTCTTGAAATGCATCACCCTCGAAAAGCGGCAGGAAATTCTAGAAGATCTACATGCGGGCTTTTGTGCCTTACATATAGGAGGCAGGTCTCTAGCAGAAAGGACCAGGCGGCAGGGCTATTTCTGGCCCACCTTGGAGAAAGACGCCATGACATTGGTGAAAAGGTGTGATAAATGCCAAAAATTCGGCAAGCTTATACACCGTCCGGCCACAAATTTGACGCCTATTCATAGCCCAATTCTATTAGCCAAGTGGGGCATGGACATCCTGAAGCCATATACTTATACGTTAGGAGGATGGCGGTGTATCTTTGTTGCCGTGGATTATTTCACCAAATGGATAGAGGCAGAGGCGGTAAAAAACATCAAGACTAAGGACGTCATCTCCTTCATCTAGAAGAATATCATCACCCGTTTTGGGGTGCCTATGTCTATGGTTTTTGACAACGGCCCTCAGTTTGAGACGCCTCATCTCAAGACTTGGTTGGGAGATCAAGGGATCTCACATTGCTTTGCATCAGTCGGCCGACCCCAAGCAAACGGCCAGGTTGAAGCCTTCAACAATTTAATCTCAAATGGTATTAAAAAAGAAGATTGAAAGAGTTGGCGGCCTATGGGCGGATGAACTACCACACGTCTGTAGACACCCAAATATGTCTCCCCAAAACCAAACCCAGTGATGAATATCTTTCACGTCTTTGATTATCGAACGAAGTGAAAGTGTGAAAAGTCTAGTGATGTGGTTGTTTTTATTAAAATATCTCTCTTTCTGTTTTTTTTTAAAATATTTCTTTTTATACTCTATTTATGAAAATAGCCAATCCAATTTAGTTTGGTCCATGATAAGGGTTTAATAATAGTATAGTTGGATTGGGCTCAACAAAGAGCTTTCCAACGATATATTATAAGCCCAATTCCGATGAATAGTGAGGAAGTTATGGCCTAAATACTAAATTGGGCTCGAAATGAATTTTATATGCAGCCCAATGATCTAGAGGAGGGCCTATTAATTATTATTCCTAAAGTTATTAGGATTGATTTTAATCTTCTAGAATAATCTAGAAGGTTCTTTTAAATTCTAATGCAATTAGGATTGATAATTATATTTTAAAGAGTTTTATTTTGAATAAAATAAGTGTTTTATGATAAATCTGATTTTAAAGCTATTTAACGCGGAATTTGCTGCTTAATCATATTAAGAAGAGGATTCCGCGTGCAAAGCGCGTTTTATTTCTGACTCAGCGCAAGCCGACAAGTCTGTCGCCTGGCGCTAATAGCTGTCGCCTGACGCTAAGCTTGTCGTCTGGCGCTAACTCCTGTCGTTAGCGACAGAAGGTATTTTATTCCTAATGGGACTTGATTTGTTTTCGGACTATTTTTTCCATAAATAGGGGTCGTATCTCCCCGTTTTCATTCATTCACAACCATCATCTCTCTCTATTCTTTCTCTAAAAGCTAGAAGCTTTCTCTCTCTCTCTATTCTTTTTCTAAACCTTCCCTCTTACAAAATTCCACATACATTAGTTCTAGACACACCTAGCCAAGTTCGAAGTTGTCTTCGCCCTAGACGTGAAAGGTTTATAATTTCTGAGGGTTTGGTCCCAAATCTCTATTTCAATTATTTAATTTAATTGTTTGATTTAATATTTTCCTTGAAGTTACTAATGCGTGTATTTTGTTATTAGAAAGAGATACAAGGTATCCAAGTAAGTAGTTTACATTGTTATTATTTTGATATAGAAATCATGCTTTGATTATTTTGATTCCTAGTATCATGTTAGGATGTCTTTATTGCTTCCTAGTATCATGTTTAGGGTAATAACTAAGATTTGTAATATCATGTATGTTTATGATGCTTCCTATTTCTTTTCTAATATCATGTTAGTATCATGTTAGGATTAAAGCTTTGATCTTTAATGTTTAGTGACATGCTAGGATTTGTTATTAATCTTGTTAATATCATGCCCAGGATCTTGCTAATATTATTATGCTTTGAGATTGAATATTATGATGATTGTTGTTATTATGTTGCTTGATATGTATGTTATTGTTATTGCTTGATCACGCCTTTTATGCATGTTTAAAGGGAATTTGTAATTGTCATCATGCTTAATAAGATAATTAATAATCTTATTTAGGCTAATATGATTATAATTCAAGTGATCGCCAATAATAGTTTTATTTGTGCATTAATATTCAACCAACATAGGTTAAACAGGTTCAGGATTAATATAATGATTGTATGTTAGTCAAAAAGCGCACATGGATATGAGAAGAATAAAGTAGAGGCCTATTTTTTGGGCAGGTTCAATCTCTTTTAGGTTGGATTTGTACCTTCATCCCCGAATATCCAGTCATGGTTCCAGACCACTATGGAGTTAGCGATCTCATGGATCGTGAAGAGGTGTAACCTTCACCCTGTGAACGGTTTACAAGTTCCTAAAAACTTGTTGGCGACTCTTTTACTCTAGCTTCCTTCCCTTTGGACGCCACCATGCTTAAGTGTATGATCACAGTGGGGCTCAAGTGTGGGATGCTTGACATATTCCCTACAACGTCTTATGGGCCATCAGAACAACAGTAAATGGGGCAACTAGAGAGACCCCATTCCTCATGGTGTATGGTGCAAAGGCCTTCTTGCCCATCGAACACTATGAGTTGACTCTTCGAATCATGTGGTATGACGAAGAGGCAAATTGGGAGGCCATGCGGCTAGTATTGGACTCCCTTCCAGAACGTAAGGGCAATGCTGCCTTGTGCCATGAGATCTATCGTCTGAGAATGACTAGAGCCTACAACAAGAGAGTGCACAAGCGGCCCCTTAAGGTTGGGGACTTTATGCTACAGAAAATGGAGGTAGTCGGTAGGGCGAATGAGTAAAGGAAACTAACCCCAAATTGGGAAGGCCCCTACCGAATTTATGAAGAAGTAAGAGGCGGCACCTACCGTTTGGAGACACTAGACAACAGGTAGCTACCCAGAACCTGGAATGTAGATAACTTGAAAAAGTACTACTTCTGAAATTTTGTAAATTTTTGATTCAAACTCATCAATGAAAAATCTGCCTTCTTTCCCAAATTATGTTTATTTATTTTCACATTCAAGAGCTAATATTTTAATGCATTACAGAGTATCGCCTGCACAATGTGCAGACGATTTAAACCTAACCACTTAACTATATTCGTGAGAACCGCCTGCACAATGTGCAGACGGCCTAAACTCACTTAGCATTTTGTAAAATGCATCAATAAGGATCGCCTGCACCATAAGCAGTTGGCCCGAATACTTATGCTTAAAAGCACCGCCGGCACAATGTGCTGACGGCGTGAATCTACTTACTGTTTATAAGGTAAGTGTCAAAGACTTGGCGGCTAATTAATTTACTTAAAGAGGCCGAAGGCCGGATATGTTTTTAAAGCTGTCTGCTCCAACATGAGTACGACCGTCTGCTCCAACATGAGTCAGACAACCGACGACGTCCATTTGGGCGAATTTGTCGAAGAGGGCATCTCCCATTTGGGTGGTACATTGCTCTATAAATCGAAAACAAACGGCCCTACCGACTGTCTGGATTAAGATAACGCTCGCAGTCGTTTGACTTAATCTAATTTGAAATCTAAATTTTTTAAAAGTTTTTCAACTGTTCTCATACAGACGGAAAGCGACTACTATTTTATTTTAGAGGCTACATCATTTATATATCACAGCCTGTTATTGCTCTGGGGCAATACAAACGGACAGATTATGCTTATTGAAATAAGCTAAGTTCAAAGACTTAGCGGCTTAAGAGCGTCTAAACGACTAAACAAGGCCTATGGCCGGATACTCTCACAATGCCTATCCGTCTGCTCAAGATGGTCGTGTGTCGCTTAGTTTAGGGCAATCGCCATAGTGATTGATTGACTTAGAAACTAATCATACTATTTAAATTATCAATAATTTCTAAGTCAATCAACCCATTTTTGAAACCAAGCGAACATCCGGCCAGGAGCAAAGACATCCGATAAAGCAAATAATCGCATAGTATACAGGCAAGTTAAACACTTAGCTTAAAATCTATGCATATCAAATAAAATTGAAAGCTTTAAAAATTTTAAAGCAAGATGTCAATATAATCAAAACCGGTCAGATTGACCGAATGCTTCATTCAAATTAAAAACAGTCGTCCAACTGCAAAAGTTAAACGGGATAACCTAGAGAAATATTTGATTCACTCGACCCCCTGGTCGGTAAATATACATAGATACTCGGCACACAGGCCGGAAATGAAAACACTTGGCCATTCGGCCGCATAAAGATACCTAAAAAGCTTAAAAGGATCGGGAGAGGTCTTCAGCATTAACAGCCGCATCATCCTTGGTGTCCCCTTACGGCTGTCCATTGTCGTTTACGTCCTCTTCCTGATCATCATCATCCTCCGAGGATGACTCATCCGAGGAGTCGGATTCCTCGACACCCCTGGCCGCCTCCTCTTCCGCCTGCTTCATGAGCCGGTCGTTAAACTCATCATTCACTACATCAAACTTGGCTTTCCAAATTTTGTAGTTAGAGCCCATATGCAATGATTCCCAAGCCATCCGCATGATGGAGTCATAGTCCTCTATCAGTTGTTTGACAAGGTCCTTTTTCTCCTCCTCAGCCAGGGACTTGTATTTAGACCTGAGCTAGGTCTCTTGGTTCTGCAGCCGGCCCTTGAGCTTATCAACCTACCCCTGCAGGCGATCATCCTTCTTGTTCGTCTCTTGGAGGGGCTCCAACTTGTCCTTGAGGGCCTTGACCTCGCTGCGTCCAAGTCCTGCTTGACCTGCAGATTTACCGACGCCTGGGAATACATCATATCAAGTGTCATTAGTTCATTTTGGAAATCTCAAACTGATCAGTGTCTAAGGAGGAGGCGGCCCGAGCTTTAGCAGCCGTGAACTCTTTGGACTTGTCGCTGATTAGCTTTTTAAGCCCATTCACGCGCAGCATAGCCTGCATTCGGCCAACATTGAGAATGGTCAATATCAAACGGCCATATGCATTACCCAAGGTGAAATGTCACAAACAAAAAATCACAAGTATCTTACCTCACAGAGAAGCGCTAAGATGGCGTCGAGTTTAAGGGTGTCGACTCCTCTCACAGAAGCCTTGTCCTCAAGATCAAGCGCCCTTAGCATCTGCTTGGCCATCTGAAGGACAGTTGCCCTCTGGGGGTTCTCTGCATAATCAAACATTGTAAGTAAATTGGTTGAAAGGTCTGGTGCCTTTAGAGGTACTAGGCGCCTATTTACTCTACTCAACAACCTAAAGTAAAAGGTTAGTGATTATACCTTTCGCTTCCTCCTCCCTGGCGGCTTTGCTTCTGCCTGCTGCTAAGACGACATCAGTGTTGAGTAGCTTTCTACTCTTTGATACCCCGTGGGCATCCGACTTCAGGGGTGTCCTGATGGGGGTGGATTCGTCATGAGCCTTCTTAGGCTTATGGGCGATGTGTTTCCTGGGTTTCCCGGAATTGCCAACATCACCACCCGACTTCTTTTGAAGCTTCGGGTCCGGCTGTTTGGAGGGAAAGGGTTTGGACGAACTGCCCTGCATAGAATACACAAGTTAGTATACCTACGGCCTCAAGAAATCTCAACCCAAGTATAGTGAGAAAGTTTCTCACCTTAGGAGCTCCGCTTGATGGCTGCTCCTCATTAGTCCGTTTGCCCAGGATGGACAAACGGTAATAAGCTGCAGAATGTGCAACTGGCTTCTTGGTGGCCGAGAGCTTTTCCATGGAAATATCTGCACCAAGAAAAACAAGAGATAGAAACAAACAAATAAAATAAAGTCCTAATATAAAAGAATAAATTAAACCAAACGGCCTACTACTTCTCGGCCTCACAGTACTAAGACCGCAAGCGGCCAAATACGTCCCATCAGATAGCCACTCATGACGGGGAATGTAGCTTTGCGGGGTGACCTCCTTCTCCTCTATCTATTCATTGGTTCGAACGGCCACAGTAAATAGGCCTCGATCCAATATCTCCTCCTGCGCTTGCCTTGGGACAGGCGGCAGGGCTTTCTTCCCAACAAGGAGAGGAGGGTTTCGGTTCCACCGGTTGTATCTCTTATTGCGCAAGCGGTCGGGGTGGGAGACTATGTAAAATTTCTTCCTCTAGTCCTTCCATTTGGACTCCTTCCCCACCGCCTTCATACAACCCTTATGGCTAGTAAGGGTGAACCATCCGGCGCCACTTGATTGAGGAGTCTTGCTCAGATAATGCATGTGAGCGAATACCTCAAAGCTGGGATCCACCTCCAGCATTTCACAGGCGGCAACGTAGCCCATGATGTCGACCCAAGAGTTGGGGGCTAGTTTCCAGATACCCAGTTGGTATCCCTCTAGAATCCTCTCCACAGCCGGATGAAGAGGGAAACGAAGACTAGCTTGAATGGCCGTCTCATAGCAGCTAAAGCATTGGTCGTCATAGCTGGCCTTCTCTGGCTAGACGACTGAATCCTCAGCGTCCGGCACAGAGAGAAGAAACCCATGTCCCATAACATGGTTGGAGATGAACCTCCCAAAGTCCTCCGTCATCTTCTCCCGCCTGCCTTTGGGAACATGCAAATAATAGGGAGCACGTTCCAGCCGGCGCGAAGTAGACGGCTCCGCCCATCCTTCCCCCTTGTCCACTGACAGGGACTCTTTAGCAGAGTTTAATTTTGAACGTGCCTCCTCCGAGTCAATGGAGGCGCTGTCAGAAGATGATGAATCAGGGTTATCGTCCAAGTTGGGGGCCTGCTGGCTAGTGCACAGCAGTGTCCTCCCCCATTTCCTCATCCGGCACCGAATCACTCGACCCGGGAATTTGTTGTTCATCATCCGACTCCTCCATAATCGAGGAGATTGGGGTGTTAACAGTGTTGGGCGGGTGATCACGAATCTCAGCAACAAGCGCCCTAATGGAGCCTTTCGAGTATACAATTGAACTCTCCGAACGGTACTAAGAACCATTCGCCCTATACGTCCTACTGGTCTGCTTTATTCTGGCCATGGCGTCCTGTAGAGGCACAGACACGGTCGGATTTGGAGAAGTTCTCAAAGGGGATTCCTCGAACGAGCATTCGGCACTCCTAGTTCTAGATTCAGCCGTCCCCAGTAACCGGCTGATCGCTAAACTAGGCCGTGCCGGGTACGTTTGGGAAACCATTTTTGAAAAAGAAAAACAAAAAATAAATAAGAAAAGATCAGACGGTTACCTTACTAAATGAAGGTATGCGAGCCGCTTCGTCAAAAATCTGCTTGCAGGCGGACTAGTGGTCGAGTGTTGAATGCTATCACAGAAGGAGACAAAGTTCTCAAAGTCAAAGATTCGAAAGATTCTCTCTGAATTTCACGCAAACGTGTGAACACAATGAAGGGATCAACCCCTATTTATAGAAAGGGTGAAAAGTCTAGGGTAAAAACCCTAGATTCTAACCATGGTAAACGGTAAAAAGCCGTACATAATATTAATCATGTTCGTCAATTTAGGTTGATTAATTGATAGGTATACATGGTGCCTCTTTCTTTTGACATCCAACGTTGAGAATAAAGTTGAGGAGGTGGCCGAGTTCTATATAAAGGTGGATGTATATGTATTATCATGTTTGCAAGGTTACCACCATAACACAAGTTGTTTTATTACAAGCCTATGTAAGTTTTCATCTTTTTTTTAGATATCAAAATTTACGAATTTTTTTCAAGTGATTCATTGTCCTTTTTTGAATCGGTTTTGTTAGTTCATGGTTCTTGGATGATATAGAAATTTAATAAGCAATTGAAATGTTTATCAATTTATAATTTTTTTTGTTTATTTTGCTCTTTATATTCATGCCTCTTTATGCATTTCTCAAGTACCTGTAAGTTGTAATTCTGTATATTTGGGGTTGGGTTTGTTAGATGTCATCTTTTAAACTCGCCGATTATTAAAAGGCTTATCCCTTTGTAATACGGAGTATTCCCTTTATGAACGGTGGTCTTGACTAGAATGTACCCATGTTAATGCATTTTTTATTTTTTTGAAGGGACCCATGTTAATGCATGGGATATAGATATGATAATAATTTAGAGTTGGGGTTTTGAAGTGTTGTGAATAAGTGCTACAAAATAAATCTTAATTTATACTCGTATATAAGATTTCTTTATTTATGAAGTTATAAAATTATAAAAAATATATGCAACAAGGCTTTCTAATTATATAATTTGAACTATTAAACCATTGACTTTATTAAAAAAATTAATTTATTTTAAATATTATGCACGCATTGCGTGCATTTCTTATTTGATTAATTTGATCATGGAAATTCGACATTTTCTTACAATTTTTTGTATCCTTTCTCTTGATTTTTCCTCACCCTTCTCATGTCGGATAGTCAACAAGAAGTATCTTCTCTTTTTTGTTAACTGTTAAGTGATGAGACCAGCGCCGATGTTGAAAAACTCTCCAGGATTTTTGCCGGAGAAAAGGTATAATTTTTCCACACTATTACGAAATTGTAAACAATTTTCAGGATTATTTCAATTTTTGTAGAATTTGTTGATTTATATTTGTGAATTTGGGACACACACTCAATTTTAGTTTGAATTGTTAGAAGTTTCGCGTAATTTTGATTTAATCTGTCAATTTTTCTACGCCCTAAAATATACACAAATTGCTGCTGATTATGTTCGAATAATTTGCTATATTATCTGCCATTTTATTTACACAATTTCGTTTATAGTTCTTGATGATTGCATGAGTTCATAATATCTGTCAAATTTTCAATTATACTCAAAGTTAAGTTGATTTATATATTTGTCAGTTTATTTATTGCATCAATTTTAGTATAAGATCTTGTGATTTGATATGTTTGAACAATGTGATGACATATTGGAGCAAAAATTAGGCTTAGAAAATAGTTTAATTTATCTTTTCTTGCTTGGCACCATAATTAAGCAAGAAATCTCAAGAGACGTGTTTTTAACCCAGTTGAAGAGGAAAAACCCTAGTTCAACATCATCATCAGTTATGTTTCCTGATCTCATTGAAATCGACTCGGATTCCGAGGATGAGTTGAATATTAATAACAACAATGATAATGATGATACATTCATTGGAAAAAGGCCGAGTTTTTCTGAAGATACTTTTGTTGATAATAACAGGTTAAAGAAGCCATAGGTTAAGATGATGATGATAATAAGATGATGATGATCAGGAAGAAGACAGTAACAATACGGTGATGATGATCAGGAAGAAGCTAACGATGTTTTACCAGTAGGGTTTCTTGACCCTCTTCCTCCATTGGAAAGGGAACTTGTTGATGCTAGTTATAATAATAATGCTGTTGTTGGTAGTAATGTTACGACGGCTGCTGTGACCGCCTCGTCGAGTGTTGCTCGTAAACAGTTCTGGAAGGCTGGTGATTATGAGGCTTCTTGTGTTCTTGGGGCTCATACATCCACCTCTTCTTACTCCGGTAATATTTTTATTTTATTTTTTTATTATTTTTTTGTTGGTTGAATGGTGAATTGATGAATTTTTTTGTGCTTATATTTGATTAATTTGTTGGGTTGTTTTTTTTTTTTAATAAAATTATTTCTGTTTGTTTAATTTGTTTTCTTAATCGGAGTTATCGTGGATAATTGTTAACTTATTGGTGAATATGAGTTTGAACTCTTTGTAATTGAATCATTAATGGCTGTTTCAATCTTCATACTAGTATAATTGTGTTTTCTATATACTTGAAGATCCTCATATCATAATACATACTCCCTCTGTTGGTTACGTTTGGAGTCTTTTTGTGAGAGAAAAATGATCAAAGCGTTACCAACAAATAAAAGACTGAAGTTTATTATAATTGTCCAGTGCAATTTATATAAATACGTATTACACTTATACTTATTTTATGCCCAAAATAATGGGAGCATTGTTGCTGTTGCAAACACCTAAAACTAGGTGCTAAATTGCTAGTGGTGCTCGTGTATTCAGGATGAAATGATGATACTTGAATATCTTTTGTGCACCTAATGTACATTTGATATGAGAATTTAGATAATAATAAGAGTTTGGGTACATGAGATGCTAGATGAAGTTTTCTATGTCCTTACCTGGCCTTTCATACAAAATAAGTACAATCAAGGCAGAAATTTTGTAGCAACTCCACGATAATATTTATCTAGGGCCTATTTGCATCACTGTGGTAGAGATGTTGAGCATATAAGCAACACAAATCTATGAAAAAACTGAATATTGAGAAAAACTGAGGTTTGCAACTGATTGGTAGTGGAAAGAATCAGTCTATTTGTTATTTAAGAAATCAATTTAGTAAAATTGCTTACAATGCTTCAATTCATTGTCTTAACCTTATTTAATAGTGGTGAAAATAAACTCTGTATCAATCTATTGTAAACGTTCGTTCTAGCTGTTTTGTGATAAGATGATCATATAGTTATAAATGGATCAAGATATTGTTCATTAATGGATCCCAATAAAAATGAGGCAATGCATGTCTCTTGGGTATTCAGCAAAGAGCAAGCTTGCGAACACTATTGGGCAATGTGAGTGATTTTGATCAGGCAGTTTAAACAAGTATTGGAGCAAAGTTTACTTCTTTGAATGTCAGACTTATTGCAGGCTTTGCAGCATTGTTTGCTAACTTGTTGACCTTGTTTTTACACAGATGGAAATGGATTTAAGACTAGTACCATGAGGCTAGGGGCAGATGTTATCGTCTTTTCGATGTATCAAGGGAAGGACGGCACATGGTTGTTTTACTTAGCATCTCGATCTCATACCTAGACACACATTATCATCTAATTTAAGTTGATGAGTTGAATCTTGCTTTTGAAGTTTCACTGAATTATTTCATATTTTCTGCAGTGCTACAAGAAGTGTAGGGATGCTGTCATACACATTTTTGACTAGTACTGGGAAGGAAGATATCGTTGTTCCCATGGTAAGATTATCTTTTAAACGAGTATTATTTTGATACTTGTATAAAGAGACAAACTGATCAAGATGACTTACCAAACACTTCGACTATTGGTCAATTGGTGATCATTTTCAATTTGTTTCAATGTTTCTGTTCAACAAGATTGACTATGAGAAGAAAGAGGAAGCTTGGACAAAGATTGTACGCAGTTCTCCTGAAGATTGGCATGTAAATTTAGAGGCTATTGTCCAGTGGTCTCCATTCTCCAGCAAGCAAGACCTCCTTCAGCAGGTAACCTCTGCTCGTAAATCCCTTGTTTGCAAGTGTTAAAGTTTGACATTTATGTGACATTTAGAATTTCCTTTGATTGATTAATTAATTTTGATGTTTTGCTTTTGAATTTTTTTTATTCATACATATTTGCTTTTCGAGTCTGAAATTTTTCTTTATATGTAGTTCGATTCCATAGGTTATCAAGGTACCAGGATTATAATATAAAATGTCTGGGAGGATGATGGAGAACAGTTGGAGCTGGATTTTGGTACCGATCCTAATGTATGTCTCTTAATACTATATGCTATGACAGATGCCAAATCATTATCAAAATGATTTCATAGGCCTAAGATATTTTTGTAATGAATAGGATATCCAAATTCGAGGAGTCAATAGAGATGAGAAGAGGATAGCTATGGCGGGAAAGTATCCTAATTCTAAGCATTTCTTAACATATCAGCATTCACTAAGGGTATGTGAGGTTTATAGTTCATATCTTTTCATGCTTCTTCAATGGGGTTGTTATACAATATGCAGAGTTTTCAACTGGTCTTGGACTCTTGGATCAATACTCATTTATAGGTTAAAGTGTTAGACACACAACAAGTCACCCCAAAACTAGTTGATCGCCTTAAATGTTAGGAGGACACCGATCTCTTTTTAATAAGAACTGTATGAATGGTGAATCACATTGGAAAACAAATTCTAACAGACTGTCATTTTAATTGCTTTGTTTTCAGAGTTATGCATCTGTCCTTTATCTGAGACTTCCTCCTGCAAGATGTCGTGCACCATAAACTGGTGAATGATATGATTCGCCCAAAACAAGTTTCATACAGACCTATGCCTATAACTGATGGGACTGTAAAGGATTCAGCTTCCCAGTCAGAAATTGTACGATCTCTTCGATATCCTACATTTTGCTTCTTATAGCTGATTGATATGAAAAGGTCAACTAATAATGTAATTCTGTACGTAGATGCAAGCTTTGGTGACAGTGTGACACTGGGATTTGTGAAAGATTCTCAAGATCATATGGATATACAAGGATTTAATGTTTACCATAAAAATTGGCTAATTAAGGTTAGTGTTTTCAGCCCTTATGTTATAAATCTTTGCTATTAGTTTAGCATATCAATATGATAATTTCTTGTTTCAACAGCCCTTTTGGAGAGTCTGGAATGCTGCTGGAAGTGATGGTCGAGGAGTCATAGGTACCCTTTTCTCTTATGAATATATATGCTGCAAATTGTGGTGCTTTTCGATTTGGAATCTGATGAGTTTACTAGACATTGATTATTCATAGGTTATTGCATAATTACATAGTTGGGGTAGACTGTAAAATCAAGTTAATTACCCTTTCCAATATATTGTTTTCCTGTGTTAGGTGTTTTGGAGGCCAATTTTGTCGAACCAGCTCATGATAAGCAGGGTTTTGAGAGGACAACAGCGCTTTCAAGACTTCGGCTAGTTCATCTGCAGAAGACTTATTGGTTTGTTGATGTCATCACTGCCTTCTTCTCCCCCCCCCCCCCCCCCTCTTTGTGCTAAGTTTAATCGCACTTGTTTTTCTTTAGGCGTGAAACTGCCATGAAATGGTTATGCACCTCGAAGATTAATAAACAAAGTTGTTCCAACAGTGTCTTCTCCTCTGCCAACTAGAGGCAATGGCAAAGCTGGAAAGGGAATGACTCCCAACAGAAGTGATAACAGCGCTTTGGAAATAACCAGAAGCAGTAGTAAGAGGAATTTTGTTAAGAAAGTTGATGAGGTTATACCATATGTTGAATCTTTAAGTGAAGACGATGAGATGAAGACTAATAATCATATCGAGCTACCACCACCAGGAATCGAACAGACGAACACAACCCTTCCAGTAGTAACAAGGTATTTGAAAAGTGACACATAAAAGTATATACGATTTTCACATGATTTAACTGCACCTCATCATTGTACAATATAAATCACTAGATTTTCTATTGCAAATATAATGTTAATGTGTTATCTCAATCTGAGGTACTCTATTGTCCGTACTGTTTTATGGTTTAACATGTATTGTCTAATCAAACTTGTTACAATGCGTGCTCATATGTTTATTAGACAAGTGAATTGCATGTATTTACATAAGTATTTTCTTTTCTATATATATAATCACAGACTTTTATGTATATCTATCAATTGTGCGGAACTGATCAACAATAATAAGCATACATCTCCAGTAATAGAAACATATGTTGAAATGCTACAAAAAGAGAACCTCGAGTTGAAACAGAAATATCAATTCCCTGCGCAATGAGAACTACTTTTGTTCATTCTTTTGTGTTTATATTCTTGATTTTAGACTATTCACCTTTTGTTTTTCCATTAATTCTGCTGTTGGCTAGAAAATGTTACTGAATCAAGGGATAATTCGCTGCGAGAGCTACAATTTGAAAGAGACAGGAGTGGAGCCCTTGAAGCTCAAGTAAGTTTGTAGTTAGTTAAACAAGTTTCTGCTCTCTTTTCATAGTCATTTAATTTTTTGCTCTTTTATTTACATGAAAAAAGAGAAAGCATACCTTGATCTGATCATAAATTGATAGCGAGATTTGCATTATGTTGTTCTGAACCTACAGCTTGAAGAGGCCAATAGAAAAAAGGCTGAAATGGACAGAGCAGGAAGCTTTAATCACGATATTTGGATTGAAAGAGAGCGAAGAGACATCGAAGAGGAAAAGATGAGGGAACGTGCAAGGGTAAGTCACACCGTCTTGACTGAGGGATTTATGCCCTCCTTGCGAAAAAACCGCACATGACATTACTCTTACCATATTTTATGAGCCTTCTTCACACTTGGATAGCAGCAACTACTTGACAGTCTGATAAAATAATATCCTGTTATATCTGTCTATTGTACTATTTTATGAGCCTTTTTTTACGACTATTTTCAGCTGTAAAGTAAATGTGTGTTTTTTCACTGTAGGCTGCTTCAAAAACAGTCGACAAATTGGTCGAATAAGTGCATTTAATGGAGAAATACGGGAAGTTTCCAAGATGTAAGCCTGATTGCCTGAAATTGATTTAGTGTGTTTCATTACAATACTCTCAGCTGTACTGTACAGGTATCAGAGTAATTTTAGGTGGGAGGATTATTTTCTTTCCAACTGAAGTTGTAAGCATCAAAGTGGATTGGAGCACAAGACATGTAATAGGCATAGAAATACCTCAGACCCCCCCCCCCCCCCCCCCCCCCTTAAAAAAAAATATATATATATTTAGAGTATTTTTTTTTTTTTTAAAGATGTATCTATAGTACATAAAGATAAAGTAGTTTTTTTAAAGATGTATCCATAGTACTATATGCAGCAAGCCCCCTCGTGTCCCAGATTAAGTGTTGCTCCTACGAGTAGCTTTGTGGAGCGATTTCTATGGTGCTCGAAGAATGTCTCGAAAGAGGAGTTACTTTCTATTGATACACTTGCTTGGGCATCGTGGCATTTTTGAGCAAGAGAGTTTTAATGCAATTGATGTGGCAAGAGGTTGGGTGAATTATGTGAGGGAAAGCAACGAGTATGCTGGAAGGGTGGTTAATAGACCTGCTCTGATGGTTAATCGTGCTCCTACTGCTTGGTGTTGCCCTGTGGCTGGTGTGGTCAAGGTGAACTGTGATGCCCACGTAGGTGTGAAGACAGGGTTGGGTGTGGTAATTAGGAGTGAACTGGAAGTTCTTTTAGCAGCTGCTGTTCGTCTGGTGGGGGCTGGTAGGGACATGGGGACAGCTGAAGCAGCAGCCTGTAGGTTCGGGTTGCAGGTTGCGAGCAGATTGGGGTACAACAAGGTCCATCTTGAGTCAGAGGCAGTGAATGTGGTGAATGCAGTCAATGAGTCAAGTCGAAAGCAAAGGGCTTCTCTCCTATCTTCCTTATGTATGATGATATTTCTAGATTGGCTTCTTGTTTTAATTTTTGTTTTTTTCATATCAAATGTGTGGGTAATATTCTAGCCCATAGTGTTGCACGATGGAATACTAGAAGTTGTAATGAACTTGTTTCTCTAGGTCCTTTCCCCCAAAGCTTGACAACTTTGCCAGAAATTGATCTCCTTTAATGATATTTGCAGCTTGGTCTCAAAAAAAAAAGACTTTTTGGTTGATAAATTTTGCTTTTCCTAAAATACCCTTTTAAATTTATAAAATTACATTTTTTTTAATCCCACAGTAAGTGCAATAAAAAAATCTATCCTATCATAACTACCCACAAATCCTGTAAAAAAAACTACCTATAAAAATAAACTGTTAAAAAAAATCTTTTTATAACTATGAGTCTGTTCACATTTACTGAACTAAATTGATTGGACATGAATTGAACTGAACTGAACTAAATAGAGCTGAAATGAATATTTTATGAAAGAAGGAAATTAGGAGCTGAAGTGAACTGAACTGAACTGAAAATAAGCTGAAATGAACAGACCTTACCTACAATAAATTAAAAGATATTATCATTAAAAAAAACAACTGCCCACAAATTAAATTTGTTTAAATTTGTTTACTGTACATATATTTTTATTTAAAAATAAAAGCTAATAGACATAATAGTATGTACTACGTTCTATGTAATCAGTTAAAAAAAGTATAACAAATGTACATCTAGCCATTTAAAAAAAAAAACAAAAACAAAAACAAAAAAACCCAAAACGTACCACGTTCTTAAAAATTAAAAAAATTAAAAAAAAAAAAGACTATACATCTATCAAAAACAATCTATATATATATATATATATATATATATATTACAAGTAGGTGTTTACTTCAATTTTCAATTAAAATCTTTTGTGCAAAAAATTCAACCATCATGTTTACACAAAATCTTACTTGTATATGTAGCTGGCCACAAAATGTGGCCATCCAATATATGGGTTATTTCATGAGTGTAATAGAGGTTACGTGATCAGTGTTAGGGCCTGTTCACATTTACTTAATTTCAATTCAATTCAGTTCAGCTCCAATCAGTTCAGTTCAGTTCAGCTCTTAATTTTCCTCTCTCGTAAAATATTCATTTCAGCTCAGTTCAGCTCCAATCAGTTCAGTTCAGCTCCAATCAGTTTAGTTCACTTCAGCTCAGCTCAATTCAATAAATGTGAACAGGCCCTTAATGGGGTTACTTCGTTAGTGTTATAGAAGTTACTCGGTCAATGTTACAGGGGTTATTTGATCAATGTTATAGAGGTTACTTTATCCTTTTATAAGTAGTCACATGGTGTGGCCAACCACACACAAGACGGACTCTATTTTATGTATTTACATCCAAATGCTCGAAAGTAGAATGTGAAAGCTCGCCTTGTCCCAAAAAAATTCTACAATATCATATCTAGGCATATTTTATTATTTTAAGGATTCCAAAAACAAAAATCTCGATACATGGTGTGAATTCCTTCAAAAGTATTAAAAAGCAGTGCGTTTCTAGTGCAGCAGGGTGCCACATCAGTAGCCCCACTAGTAACCCTTCTAATAACCTCACTTAAGTAACCCCCCAAATAACCCTGTAACCCCTCATGTAACTCATCTAGTAAGCCCTTAAGTAACCCCACTTAAGTAACCCCCGACCTAGTAATCTTTGATCGGATCTAGAAACCCCTGACCCACCACCCACGGAAACTACCACCCACCCAGAACCACCACCAACGAACCACTACCAACCTAAACCTAGTAACCCCTAACCGAACATAGTATCCCCAGACCTAACCACCAATAATTCCACCGCTAAAGTAGCCACCAAACACCACACCACCAGCCACCAACGAAAGAACCACTAAACCACCACTATCCATCCATGAAACCACCACGAAACCCCTATTTGACCTAGTAACCACGAAACCACCACTATCAACTCACGAAACTACCACTACCCACTCACGAAACCACCACTCCCCACTGAACCACTTCTACCCAAAAACAAAACCACCACCAAACCCACCCACGATCCTAGATCTAGAACCCAAAACCACCAAACCAACCCACGAAACCACCAAAAACCACCACCAACGAACCACTGATGGTTAGAGAGAAGACGACGAACACGACGACGACGAAAACGAGGAGATTTGGGTTGGAGCTTCGAGGAGATCTGACGAAGACGACGTCGGTGCTGCCATTGATGTTTAGAGAGAGAAAGTTAGAAAAAGAAAAAGAAAATGGAGGAGAGGCCGAGAGGAGATAGAAAAAAAATTGCGGCTGGCCGATAAAACTTAGTGATTGAAAAGAATTTAAAAGGTGTTTTATTCAACATTTTTACTTATTTTCTTCCTATTTTACTTACTTACTTCTTTTTTTGGAAAAATTTTACTTACTAAGGGCCTGTTCACATTTACTTAATTTCAGTTCAGTTCACCTCAGCTTCAATCAGTTCAGTTCCCTAATTTCCCTCTCTCATAAAATATTCATTTCAGCTCAGTTCAGTTCAATTCAGCTCCAATCAGTTCAGTTCAGCTCAATTCAGTAAATGTGAACATGCCCTAACTTATGGGTTAGTAATTTATAATTTTAACTTATGGATTTGAACAGGCCCTAACTTATGGGTTAATAATTTATAATTTTAACTTATGGATTTACATGATACAACTAATTCATCCATAAACTTATGTAGTCAGTCAAAAGAATTGGGATCAAATTAGTTGCGATTATTTAAACTCAATTATTTGCTTTTTTTTTTTTTTTTAGGAAACTCAATTATTTGCTTTATTTAAGGAAAGAAAAAAAAAAAAAAAAAAAAAAAAAAAACTCAATTGAGAAAGATATGGATAATTAATAGGTTTCCTTGTTTAAAAAAAACTACTTAATAGGTTTCCTAATGAGTATGAGTAATAGATAAGGCGGCTAGGCCTTCATCTATAAATACACAACATTAGGTGTTGCTTATCTCTCATTCAGAAATACGGAGTAGTTTCTAATATCAGAGTTGAGAAATTAACGAAGGAAAAAAAAAAAAAAAATTATTGATGGGTTCATCAAGCAAGACAGAGAAAGAAGGGACGTTGTGGATTTTGGAGTTGA
This sequence comes from Chenopodium album, assembly GCF_948465745.1. Lineage (NCBI taxonomy): Eukaryota > Viridiplantae > Streptophyta > Magnoliopsida > Caryophyllales > Amaranthaceae > Chenopodium > Chenopodium album. The sequence continues at coordinate 3,778,779 of NC_137848.1, read as the reverse complement.
AGATGAAACCGCGAGCCGAGAAGCTGAGTCATATCAATGGGAAAGCAACCTACGTTAGAGGCCGGATTGAGGGGAAGTGGATTAATAATTGCATTACACTTCTTGGCAACAAGGAAAATGGGAGTTTCCTCAATAATAAAAATCGAAGTGGGAACTACTTCATAATCTTTTCTACTGCCAACCCGACCCAGAGTTTAAGCTCACCGTAGAAATCTATTCTACGGCGAGGTATCAACTCAAAGAGACCATCGGAACCGCCGTCTTTCACCTTAAAAAGGACATCGGCACAACCAATAATAATGCTACCTTCTACCAACATCTACACTGTCCGGCTGGCCTGTGCCATCCTCAAGTGCGGATCATACTCAGGCGGTTCAAGGATATTTACAGTATAGCCAACTATATTCGAATAACCAGGGCAAAAATTAATAAATATAGATTATTACTATTCATGAATTGTTTTTTACTTTAATGTCAGATTCCAAATATTTTCCTTTTCTTATTTTATGTGATTGATTCCATATGAGACTATCATATTGAAACGGAGGGAGTACTCCCTATAAAAGACTAGTTAAGAATTTTGTTCTTAATTTCCAATTATAATTTGTTACAAATTCTTAAATAGACCTGGTTCACACTAATTTATTGTGGACCACCAATATTAGAGACAATATAATTGTTTTATTAATAAATAAAAAGGTCATTATATTAAAGGCTATTATGTTGAAATAAAAATTAGTGTGGCATTATAAAAGCAATAAGAGGTTAATTTTTTTAATGAAAATAATGGTCAATATGAATAATAAAGATCACTATATTAAAATTAGGTTACTATTCAACATAATGTCGTACTTTATGTTCATAATAACATTAAAAGTCACACAAGTTTTAAAAAAGGTTACTATGTTAAAAATAAGGTTACTATATTAAAATTAGGGTTCACTATGTTGAATATAATGTCAGTTACGTGTATATAAACCTTAGGTCCACAATAATATTATTGTGGACCAGGTCCACACAAGATTTTCTGTGAAAAAAATGCTTTTGTTTGAACTATTCAAACTTAATACTGTGTATAAATTATCTCGATGAATTTGTACGCGCTTGTCTTATTTGAAATTAACTTAAAATTTAGGTGGACCTAAATGATCAAGGCCAGGGTATATTCTACTTTGCTTGGTTGCAAATTTTCAAATCGGCTGACCCAATTTTTAGGTAACCCAGAAGTGGTATTATATGTGAGACATAAAATATTCCTTTGTTGTATGTAATATGAAACAAATGTAGTTTGTTTGCGGCTTTTCTTCTCCAATGCGTGCTTACGGTTAAAAAAAACCCTAGTTACAATGTTGCATATGATAATGTGCCGCGATACTAAAGGTATATTCAAATGATCAATATTTTTTACTTGTTTACTCATTTGAAGTTCCCTAATTGGTCAACAAAAGACATACTCTCGTACATCATTCAAATAATATTATTTCGTACTATTGAATTCAGAATTTCAGTTTAGTTCAGTTCCGTTAAAATTAATTTGTAATGATAAAAATACCGATGTGGGCTATAGTAATATATTCTGTTTTCAAGTTTTGAAAATTGGTGGGTCAAATATAAAGCCCATGAAAAAATAATCTGGGCTTTGAAAGCCATAGTACACTTTTGTGTTCAATGGCCCGTACACTTGCATTTCAATTTGCCAGGTTGGCATGTCACCCAAATTTGTCTTAATGCCAAAAGATTCTCTTAACAAAGGGTTTGTCTCATTTTTTAAAGGTTTAAGTTTAACTGAAATTTAACTTCTTGGAAATTTGCACTTCATACCCTTATAAATTCTATTAATTGCAACCCAAATTAAACTTTCATTACCTCTTAATATTTAGATCCTTATTCAACTACCGCAAGATATTACTTTCGTTTCTTACAAATTGATCGTATTTCTTATCCTGTCATTGACTCCATTCTCGGTAAATGTTTTTTTTTAATAACTTTACCTTTCTTTATTCCACCTACAACATACTATTTCTTATATAAATCTCGCTTACAACACTCATTTTTCTTAATTAATACTTGTATTACAATAACCACATTCATCATATCGTCCTACCTTTTTCTTTTCTTCCGTGTGACCTATATGTTACATTCTCTCTAACAGTCCATCTAAAACTAGTGATAGTTGTAATTAACGCAAAGGAATGCAAGTGGAATATCAACAAGTGACCATATACTATAAAAAACTTGGAAGTAAATATGATTTAATGTTCTAAATTACTAAATAGACTCGTATGAACCATGTTGAACATTTTCAACTATTTGTTACAAAACATTGAAATTTTCAACGATATCTGTTTTCACATGTTTGATTTCGTCACGTAGTTTTAGTAAATTCAAATGGCTTACCCTTCCATGTCATGAATGTTTCAAAGTAGTAACACTTTTCCTTTGTAATATACTTCCTCTGTTTTTTTTAGTTGACATCTTTCTATTGTCACGCTTGCCAATGCATGTTTTTAACGACTAATATCTTTCATTATCAACATAACTATAAAAATTGGATATTAATAAAATATATATATCAGGACAATTCAAACAAAATCTCATATGACTATGGGCCCATTCTCATACAATTATTATCAGTTCGTTTTACTTCAGCTCCTAATTTCCTTCTCTTATAAAATATTCATTTTAATTCGGTTTAGTTCAGCTCTAATAAGTTCAGTTCAGTTCAGCTCATTTCAGTCAATGAGAACAGATCCTATGTTTTATTGTATCTATAAATCACAAAAGTAAGTCAAAATGTAATTTGTGAATAGTATAAAAGTTAAGCGGTGTCAACTAAAAAAAAAAAAGGAACTAGTAATTTTAAGATAAAAATTTTAAAAAGGTAGAGACTTAAAGACTGTATCATCATATCTATAAATGAAAGCTAAACATTAATCCTACATACTCTGTATTAAAATGTATTGGAATTCTATCACTTAAACTCACATTTATGACTGGCAATTCCTGACCCGACCCGATAATCCGATCCGAAGTTAATGAGAGAAACCCGAATCCGACCCGACCCGAATCCGAACAACCTGAATTCGACCCGATTTGACCCAAATTTCATATTTCATAATAATATTAAGTTTTGCACTATTTTTGATAGTTTCTAAGCATAACTCGAAATCGACCCGAAATCTGACCTGAACCCGACCCACTGACCCGAATTGCCACCCTTACTAGTCACATCTCACTAAAGATTGGCACGGGCCGTGCCGGCACGATTCCGGCACGGCCGCCGGCACGACACGACACGACACGGCGACCCACCTGTGGGCCGTGCCATGAACAAAAATTTGGGAATCGGCACGAGCACGGCACGAGGCACAGCGGGTGGCACGGTGGCCGGCACGGCATGTGGCACGAGGGCTCAGCCGGGCACGACACTCGTAATTTTTTTTTTTTATTATATGTATTGTTGTTTTTTTGCTAAATTAATAGAATTATTTATATAAACTTAAACATAATTAGATAAATAATTTATATAACCTTAATTAAAATAAAGTTGTTCAAAACAAAATATATTAACATTAACATAAACATAAATTAATAACATTATATATATATATATATATATATATATATATATATATATATATATATATATATATAAATGGCACGGTCTGGCCCGCGGCCCCGCACGTCATGGCCCGCCAAGCACGTGGGCCGTGCCGTGCCGTGGGCTGGGGTGTGCCAAATTTAGGCAAGACACGGCTCGCCGTGGAGCCGACACGGCACGCCCACTACCACGGCACAGCCAGACACGGCCCGCGACGGCACGGCACAACTTGTTGCCCATCTTTACACTCACCTTAAACATATGATAATATAGACAGTTATCCCAATTCAAATAAAAAAAACCACATTCTCATGATACAACTAGCCATTAGATAAAATGATCCATCTTATTTAGCATGACTAATACAAAGGTCTTTAAAACAATAAGCAAAAATCACAAGGACCAACTTGCAAATATTTAACCAATACTAAAACTAAAAAACCTCACTTTTTTATACGGAGTATTTATTTATTTAATACACAATAAACGTATGCGTATTGTATACTCATCAATCCTTCATCATACGTGCTAAAATCCTTCCGTCAAATCACAGCCCTCTATTACTGGTCAATTCAACAAAACAAACACGTGTCAAAATCTTAGATAGCGCATGTATATACTCTTTTTACTGCGCGTGGTTTAATACTAATTACATTAAAAAGGCAAAAAATATAAAAATTAATTTAATTTATACTTCTTGTCTTCAACAGGCGGCCATATAATTTTTATTTTCTCTCTCCTCTGAAATTCAGAGGAAATACGCCATTACATTTTTTTTTCTGAAATTTTTATTTTGAATTTTCATTTTCCGATTTTCATTTTCATTTTTCATTTTTCCCTCTTTCACTTTCTCTTTCTTCTTTGGAGGGAAAACGAAAAAACTTTCAAATCTTCAAAAAAAAAAAAACTCAAAAAAGTTTAAATTAATTAAAACTATTTTCAGTTCTTCTACTTCCTTTAAATTACTGAATATAAATATTGGGTTTTTGTTTTTCTCTCTCTTAAATTAATTTTTTGTTCTGGGTTTATTAAAGAAGCTGAAATCGAGTTCAGGTACTGTTGATTAGCTCATTTTAGCTCACATTTCAAGTTTAAATCTTGGGTTTTTATCTGGGGTTTGAAATTTTTAGGGTTTATATTGGGGTACATTTGAAGTGTTTTTCAGTAATTTGGGGGATTTTTATTTTTAATTTTATTTTGGGGGTTGATATTATTTGTGGGAAATCTGGTAAAGTTTTAGAGTAGTTTGCTTTGAGATTTATGGAGTAATTAATTATTGGTGCATTTTTCAGTAATTTGCGTGATTTGAAACATTTAAAGATTTGTTCCCATTTCTGTTTAGGAAGCTGAATTTGTAATTTATACTGGGAAGTCATATAATTATATTGGGTATGAGATTAATGATTTTGTAATTAAGATGAATATTTTCTTGGATATTTTGGGTTGTGAGATGTATATCTATGATTTGAACTATTACAACTGGAATTGGAATAGGATGCATTTTTTTTTTCGGTACTATTTACTTGTTTTGAGCTCTCAATTTGTGGTGTTACTATGTAATCTGCTAAGAATAGAAGAAAATTAAGCTCATTGTAGTTGGTTCTGGCATGCGATTGAATTGATTGATTGTTACTCGTAGTAGATAGGGAGAAGAATGTAACTCAGTAGCTTTTTCGCCTTTCGAGGATCTGAATCGTGTAATTGATGCAAGTAGCAGTATTTCTTGTATATTTCTTTGGGGTATTTTGATATATAGGTGTGATTATACTTTATGAGTATTTTTTTTCCTACCATATTTATTGTTGATTTTTGTATCTATTAAATTGGCAAGTTCTTTGGTAGGAGACTCTTGAGTCTTGATATTTAATTTTCATTGCAGAATTTGAGTTTTCACACTTATAACTGTTACAAGGAATATCATTAGCAGTTTGATTGCCTGTGTTTTAGATTGACTAGACTACATTTAAGTTTGTATGTTACAACTTACAAGTGTATCTGAAGTCAAGTGGGATATAATCTAAGGTCTTGTACATAAACTTGCAGTGCATCGTCAAGCAGTTTATTGTAGCAATGTTTTGTTAGGCTATCTATAGATTATCTATATTTTTCTTCGCCGTGATCCATAATCTCAAAGGAGATATTTGGTTTTGCAGCTAAACATCCGAATTTGGTTTCTGACTGAAGTGTGGTAAATAATAAAGTCCAAAGCATTTTAACTTTGGCAATGCAGACCAAGAAGAGAGTTTCTTCTAAAAGTTCGGCTCGAGAGCCTAACAACACAAGAACACTGAGATCTCAGAAGAAGGTATCTGAAAATGTTCAAGTTGTTGCAAAGAAAGGTGCAGATTTTATTACGTCATCTGCTAGAAAATCAAACTATGGTAAGAAAAATCCCATTTATTGCTAAAAATACGATGTTGTTGCCACTGCTCTATTTGCATATTTCTGCTGCTGTTTCCCAAAATTTATAATCTGTATTAAATGCAATATAATACACATTGATTGACATGGTGCATGATATGTGGCATATGGAATAGCAATCTGTTGATATCAATCTCATTGATCTAATACAAGCCTTGCATATCAAACTCATCTATCTAACTTCATGCTTTGTATTCTGTAAATGTCTCAACCTTGATAAGTAGCTTTTAGATTTTAAGCTGTGATTTTCACAGAATCCTGCTGGTTTTTATGATGACTTATATTGAAGTATTTGTCCATGTTTCAATGGGGATTGCACTGTGTCAATTTTTTTTTTCAAGTCGTTTGTATTAAATCTTAATCATTATGTTTTGACAATATGTGTTTTTAGTTTGTGTTACTTTCGCCTGTCCTTTCTTAAGGCTATGCACTGAAATTCGCCCCTAATAGAATGTGAAGATTTCCAGGACTCCTTATTTGGGTTTGTGTTGATTCACTTTGGGGGATATCCAAAATTGAGGTCTTGATTTTTTTTTAAAAAAAATAAAAAATTAAAGACCTAGTCAATCACTTGAAGATGAATTGTGCCAATCTTGTATGAAAAGGTGAGCTTTAAACCGCCAGATCTGCTGTTGTTGATGTTTACCTGGAAACTTCAGAATCCGCAAGCAACACAAGATTATATTTGAATGTATTCATATGAAAAGACATTTGAACCTTTCAAGCAACACATGATTTATCACCTTTGCAACTCTGCATTTTTGTGAACTCACTATTCCTTTTCCTCATTTAAGTGAAAGTCCATTAGGTGCAATATGGCTGATAGGTTTTTTTGGTGCTAAATATGAATAATGTGTGATATTATTTGTTCCTCCTCTCTAATAGGAAAGGAAATCTAATAGTAACGAATGAAATGAAAGGATCTGAAAGATGTATTTGGAAGGAAATAAATAAATGCAAAAAGCTTAGGTTGGAAGGGAAGTATTAATATGTGATGATGAAAATATGCTCTTTCTATTCTTTCCATTTCTGTCATATTCACCTTCTCTTTATCTCTTTTGCTGTCCACTTACTATATTCTGAATCAATAGTGTAGTAGCAGGATTTTGTCTTTGAAACAGACATAAGAGTCTAAACGGTGGTTGGTTGGATCCAAATACTTGTATTATTTGGTGACTTTATTGATAATAAATAAGCAGATGTTGTCACAAGTCAACTTACAACAATACAACTCATGGACTGATGGATTTTTCTATTAATTGTTTTAGTGATTGCTTATTATAATCACGTTGCAATGTGATTGCCTCCAATGTATAGAAACACAAAATTTTACTAAAGAAGGGTGGAGGAGAAGTAACAACTGCTTGACAATCTTGTTGGTGAGACATAACTACGATTATGCATCATGTTTGACTACATTAACAGATTCTTTCCCATAGGAACCAAACAATTGTGATTATGCATTGAGGTTTGACTATGTTGTGAGTCATCTGATATTGAACCAAGACAACCATGGGCTTAATAGGATAATTATGTATTAGCAAATAATATTTAAGGTCAAAAGCTTTAGGTTATTTTGGTGTTGGTTAACTTAAGTATGTGATTTATATGGTATGAACATTTAATTGATGTTAAGTGGATGCATAGAGGGAGTGCACATGTATTAGCAAATAATGTTTAAGGTCAAAAGCGTTAGGTTATTTTGGTGTTTAACTTAAGTATGTGATTTATATGGTATGAACATTTAGTTGATGTTAATTGGATGCATAGAGGGGCTGTGCACTCTGGAGGTGTCCAACAGACTAGTCTGAGGTTGTTCCATGCTTAACTGCTGTAGTTGAAGACTCATATTCGAGTATTTCCATTTAAGGCTTTTGAAAAATCCTTGACACTAGTAATTTAGGTCAAGGGCAACGAATTTTGAGTTAGATACTATTGTGTAGCTGCATCCTGCTTGTGGATTTTAAAGTTAGAACTTGAAAGATTGATTGCTATTAATAATGTCAGCGAACACATTCTACTCGATCCTTAATTTGGCTAAAATATTATCATTGATTTTATTGTGATGACTAGTCAAAGTCTGTGCCTTGTGGCTATGTTCTGATCAGGACAGTGATATCACACTATTACCCGTGTATTGAGCTCATATATATTATCATCTGGCTTTTTTTTACTTCAGGTAGGTCTGTAGCTAAAGAAAATGTAGATTCCGCTACTGTAAGCTTGACCTCGACATACAACTTAATGCAAGATGATGCCTGCAATGTATCTTTGGTTTCAGATGTAGTTAGTAATGGTTCTACAGACCTCAAGGTAATTATTTTTGCTGCTTCTAATATGTTCATATTTGTTGCACATCCCCCCCCCCCCCCCACCCCCTCTCTCTCTTTCTTTCGGCCATGGTGGTTTACAAGGGTGGATTCTCTTAATAATATGCCTATGCATTTTGCAATTATCTATCTCTTTTAAGTGTTATCTCTATGTTTATAGTGTCATAGTGTGTGTGCGCGCATGCTCCAGTAAAAATTAGGGGTATCTTAAGCATACGTTTTCCTTTTTATCCTGGGAAGATTTGGCATTATTGAAATCTCCTCCAAGTCTAAGGTAAGGCACTGGAATAATCAATGGAAAATAACAGATTAACTGTAAGGCTAAGGATATGAATAATATTTACTTCAGATTTTTACTAAGATAGAAGGGTGTAGTATTTGTTGTAACATGTGAAAGCAGACGATTGCTGTGTCAGGTTAGCAGACCATAATGGTGATGTTCTTGTTTGGTGAATACCTTTTTGTACCAAAATTAGCAGTTTACAACAACTTGAGTATTTAACCACCAAAATTGCTATAGGTTCAAGGTCAGGTCCGTGTCATTCTAGGTTACATGAGATGGCCAGGTCCTCTTGTCCGGCCTCGAAGCTACAAAACTGTCAAAAATCCCATGAAGCGCTCCTGTGAGAATATTATGTGCATACTAATTGGTTAAGCACACCACCTTCTCTCCTAGAGAAGGCTTCTGAGTTGCCCATCTTTCCCTATAGAGCTTTAATTTGGATTTAGCTTGTATACCCAATGAACAGCCAATTTACAATAACATATTAATGGCTCAAAATTTGTGAAAATGTGATAACAACCTTTTTTTGGTGGAATCCAACATGAGTACTAAACTTGTTATTTTTCCCAGGATTTTTTTTATAAAGTCGAATATTAGGAACGTAGGGTTAAAAAAAGGTGAAAATAGGGAAGGTGGTGAAAAATCCCAAAAAAAGGATTGAGCTTGGGAAAATAATGAGAATGGGTATTTGATTTTTAAGGAAAAATCTCTAAAAGAGGATTGAGCTTGGGAAAATTATGAGAATGGGTATTTTAGTTTTAGGAGCTCCTAGGGGGCCAATTGCACTTTTTTGAGGTTTGGGCATTGTTTTCACCCGGGAATAAGGTATTGTGGGAAGGAAAAGTTGTTTGTGTTGGGGACGAGTGAGGAGTTTTGTTTACATATGATATGTTACTTGCATAATTTGTTTACATAAGATATGGTATTCACTTAAAAATATTGTACTATTTTATTTTTGTTTTCCAAATATAAAACTTGTATGTACTTCATTTTTTTTAATTGCACCATTTTCCTTTTTGGGAAGTTGCATATTAATTGCATCATTTTCCCATATAGTATGCTTTTATTACTTTTTGGTTGTGTTCACACACAAAATTCCCTACCTACCCTTGGTCACATGTGATAACAACCATTATTACCCCACCTAATCTATCTCTCATTTGTATTTTTTCACATAGGCACTTTTGACATACTCTATCTTTAATACTGTACTTTATTTTAAATCCTGTGCCCAATCCAAATGGTGCAATTTAAAAAAAAAAAAAAAAACGGAGGATGTATTTTTATTAGAGAAAAAGGGAAAATATGAAAAATTAAGGAAAAATACACAAAAAAAGGGAAAAAATAAAGTGGTGATTTTTCTTTAATAATGACTATTGTAGCCGAACATGAGATGATATTCCATATAATTTTTTTGTTGAAAAAGCTTCATTCATTCCATTATGGTTGAATAATTGTAAACAATTGACTAAAGACAACCAATATGATATAGTATGATATAGAATCAATAACATAGTTACATAGTAGTATGGTAATTTGTTAAGTAATGAATTTGGTAATTGGTGATTAAAACCATTTCTTGTAACTTTTAACTACTAATGCAACATATTCTGATATAACCTCATGGTTGACCCAAACTCAATTATGGTTCCAAATTAACTTGTATGACCTCGAGGATACCACATACTTTCACTTCGATTTTAGGATAGTTTCCCGAACTTAGTCCAAAAGCGTTGATTGCCTTCTATTTTGAGCAATTTTCAAATTTTCCGGATCCGGCAAGGAAAATGTTTGTGGTACTTCTCATGGACCCCATGACACTTTAGGAGGCCATTTAGGTGGTTGGAAGTTTGGAGCCATCTATTTTGCCTCTAAACTATTAATTAGCCATTAATTTATATACCTCTATTTGTTAACTTAAGGCTACCACAAACCTTTATGTGACCAACTAATAGTCATATGTGGTTCCAAATAACATTATATGACCCTAGGATGCACCTCTTATCATTCTGTGCGTTTTTCATCTCCGATTCTCAAAATCTCCAAAAATTGTTCAATTACTCCAAGCGAAATTCGGCCTCCGGATACCAATATTTACTCCAAGCAAAATAATGCATCAAGGTGATTCTTGGAATATAGGAGGCTTCTTTGGTGCTCGAAACCATCTTATATATGCTTTTGGTCTACTCTTTGTCTCATGTCTCTTGGTATTGACGCGTTGCCTTGGCCCAAAGGAAAGCCAAGACGCTACCCTCAATTGTCAAAACATTTGGTGTTTTATTGAAGGGTGAGGTGTTTTCCTTCTGTAGATACATAAATTTAGCGGCTTGAGTCCAAATCGTTATATATGAAAATGCGGCAAAGAGGAGCATATTCTAGTAGTATTTTGTAGAATGAATAGGTGAAAGAATATGTTTTTCCCAAAGTTACGTAAAATCACATTCTATACCATAATTCTTATCAGAATTTCTTTGTTAACAAAACCATTACATAACCGTAGAGAAAGTCTGTCAAACCAAGCAATTAAATAAATAATATTCGTTAAATAGAATATTCCATGAGAGTTTAAGCTTTAAATAAAGTAAATTATCGAAACTAATTGTAAGTATCTTATTAGATCAAAGAAACGAAAAGTTAAGTACTGACATCTCTTGTAGCTACACCCTCTTGGATGCATGCTAGATCAAGTATTATTTGAGTTTAATATGAAGTATCTTGTGAAGAAAGTGGAGTTGACTGTATAGCAAGTCATAAAAATGAAATAGTGCAAGATCTTGTTCAACAGACATAGTGATCTAACTATTGTCACCAGAGACTTCTTGCATGTGAAGAAAACACTGACAAAGGTATTGAATCAGAAAGGGGTGTAAAAAGAGAGTAATGAAAAAGTTTGCTTGTATTGGTAGAAGGAGAAATGAAAATGTTTACTTAATTAGGATTTTTAAAAGAACTGCTTATTTCTAGAAGATTGTCACTGGGATTCTACATTGTTATCTTGGTATTTTAATTTAATTGACATTGATTCTGTATCTGCTCAATATTTTTGTAGGAAAGGAATGAGGAGAGTGCTCATTGTGACTCAGGTATTATCTTTTCACCATCATTTCACTTATCAAAAAGTGCTGGAAAGGATATTTCGGAAACAGGTGAGTCCTAGATATATCCAAAAATGCTATCTTTCATCTGCTGTATTTGCTTGACTTGGAGTAGAATTCTTTGGTGTTATAATTATAAGTTATTGTGAACATATGCTTTTCCAATCTTTCATCATCCAGACACAAAAGAAGCCTGCATGTCTTCAGAAGTCTCAGCGATTTACCTTGCTATGAAGAATTCAAAACTGGAATGCTTGGACGAGTATGGACAAGATTCTGTGATGGTAGATGCATCTGTGGAGGAGGATGAGGAATATTATGAGGAATTCGATGATTTTGATCCGTATTTCTTTATAAAAAATTTACCCGAATTGTCAACAGTTGTTCCAACATTTCGCCAGATGCTGCTACCTAAACAAACCCGTAGATGCCCCCCAAATACTCTCGTCTTGGACCTTGATGGTTAGTAAGGATAACTGTGCTGGAGAAAGTCCATATACTGTATATTGCATTATGTGGTTCCTTGACTTATTTGCTATGTTATTCGGACTCGGGAACTCATCATTCATGGGTATGCGTCAATTCTTAGACCTGATTACTCTATGGAAAAAAAATCTGTAGTGTCCATACCCCGAATGTGCTTGAGGCGAAGTATAGAGCCCGAACAACATAGCTTGTATGATAAATACAGTGCGCCAAAGATTCTCATCAATACGTGTTCTCTAACTGAAAGCAAATCTCTTTTTTCGTGGCAGAGACATTAGTCCATTCCAGTCTTGAACCTTGTGGTGATGCAGACTTCACATTTACTGTCAACTTCAATGAGAGGGACCATACTGTATATGTCCGTTGTCGTCCCTACCTTCAAGATTTTATGGAAAGGGTTGCCGGTCTTTTTGAGATAATTATTTTTACCGCCAGCCAAAGTATTTATGCTGAACAGCTTCTCAATGTGTTGGATCCAAAGAGGAGGGTGTTTCGTCATCGTGTATTTCGTGAATCATGTGTTTATGTGGAGGGAAACTACTTGAAAGATTTATCTGTTCTTGGTCGTGATTTGTCACGTGTTATTATAATCGACAATTCCCCGCAGGTATTTGTTCTAAACCACCCTGTTTATTTTCTTCTGATCTAACTCATCTAGTAAGATGAGTTTCATTCATAGGCTACAGCCTACAGCTATACCATTTTCCTGTTGTCAATATTGTCGTTGTATTGTATATTTGCTCCCAAATAATCTACAACCTTGTCTCAGCTACTTATCCCCACGATTAGGTTGTCAATCATGGGGATAAGACAGGTAATGTTTTTACTTAGCATTGTGTTCAAGCTATCATTGTATTAGATAGATTGTCAGAAAATTTAAGGCAAGTTTGTCTGATGTAGGCATTTGGGTTTCAAGTGGACAACGGAATTCCCATTGAGAGTTGGTTTGATGACCGTTCAGATCAAGAACTACTGCACTTAATTCCATTTCTTGAGAGCTTGGCTGGGGTGGAAGATGTTCGGCCATTGATTGCCCAAAAATTCAATCTGAGACATAAAGTAGCTGCAGCTGTTTATCCATCTTCAAACTCAAATAGAGGGGATCCATTCGAAAGGTAAGCCTGTCTTTCCTTGGATGTTCGGCTTTAGCTGTAAGAGCAGTATTCTCTTCTTTTGAGTAAATTTTCTTGTGTCAAAGTGTGTCAATTGTAATCAAGTAGCTGATGAAAAAACTTACTGCCTTTACCGGGCACACAACATTGTAATCTCATGTTAAACATTTGTAATTTCAATTCATCTGAGCTCTTTGTTTTCGGGCGTAACCAGATGATATAGGCGACCATTAAAACTTCACTATTATGCATTGTGTCAACATGAATTGTGGTCCTTATACCTTGTTCTGATCAGTTAATAAAATCTTGTTTCTTGTACGGTTGTACTAGTATTATGAGATATTGGAATCAATAAAGAGCTACAATGTCAAATTTATTTGATATTTTATCATTTTATCTGTGCTATGGGCTTTACTGCCCATGGGATTGGCAATCGAGACCGAACTGCTGGAGTGGGCTTGGAAGAGCCTTGACCCAGCCGGACTATGGCCTGACTCCTGAGGTAGAGTAATAAAACCGTTAAATATAACTACGAAGTAAATAAATGAATTAAGGCATGGTATTTTTTTTTTTTTTTTTATTATTATTTACTTTTTCTGTTCTATATATATTGCAACAAGGATGAAATTACGAATCTCTAAGTTTATTTTACGAGATGAATTTAACAAGAATTTATATGACTATATCTCACTTTGTGTATAAATCATAGGAAATAAATTATAATATTTGGTCAAACAAACGTGATGAATAGTGTAAAAGTCAAGTTGTAATATTATTACTCCCTCTGTGTTTTAATAAGTGTTACAGTTACCAAATTCGGTCGTGTTTTAATAAGTGTTATATTTTATTTTTTGGCAAAAAACTACATTTAAATATTATATCTCTCTTCTTATGGTGCTTACCTAAATCTACTACTATCTTTTTTATTATATTTTTCCTCTCACATTCATTACTTTTCAATAAACTATTAATCCCATTATCTTTCTTTTATAATTTTTTAATACTCCAACTATCCCACTTACCTTATACTTCCTCCGTTTTATTATAATTACAACACTTTCCTAAAATAGAAATATCGCAATAGTTACAACACATAGGTTATTATGGTGAAAATTGTAGTATTACCTTTATTTAAAGCACATGACCTACTTGATTATACTCCTAACAACCCATTAACCTCATTTTAAGTGTATTATATTATTTGAGATCCACTTTTCTTAAATCCCGTGATAAAGTGTGTGTTGCAACTATAAAGAAACGGAGGAAGTATTTTATTTGGGTAATGATATGTGTATATAAGCATTAGATATATTTTCTAAAATGGAATTAAATTGGGAATTCATAACCAAAATCACGCGCATATCGGTGGAGTAAATGTTAATTTATCCTTAATATTTCTTTTTTCAGCTTCTTATACATAGCTCTTAGGGCTATATTTATCATTTTCCATTTTATTTAAGTCAATTAAATTGTCTAAAACTATATACCGGTCAAATTATAACACTTATTAAAACACGAAGGGAGTAGAATAGAAGATTTATTTTTATTTATTTTTATTTTAGAATTAAGGCATGGTAATCAGAGAAGATATTTTGGAGCATCAGTTATGTCTGTATTCAACATTTGCCACATGGGCATGGCTGAACCAATAGTCTCCAATTTCTCCACCACACATTTCTGCCCACAATTTCCTTCGTTGTTTGTTTTTCAATGTAAATATGTCAATCATATCAAATTCGGTGTAAAAGTTATCACAATATTGTCCTCACATAGGAAGTAATTTAAGTAATTTTTAATTTCTTTTGTTTTTATTTTACATTTTCTCTTTTTTTACACTAACTTTTATATAATGGTTGGTCACACTTATGACCGGTCATTATAAGATTACTCAGTTAGGGTCTGTTCTCTTTAGTTTAATTTCAATTTAATTTAGCTCTAGTTCAATTTTTAATTTCCTTTTCTCATAAAATATTAAGTTCAGTTCAGTTCAATTACGCTCTAATAAATTCAGTTCACTTCACTTCAACTCAGTTCGGTCATTCAGAATAGGCCCTTAGTGTACAAGCTCGATTATTCTAGAACCGTTCATTTGATCTAGTTTTAAAGAATTAAAAGTCGCAAAAATCTAAATTGACCTACTGATACTACTATAAAATCTTTCTTTTACTTAAAGTCTTGAATTTTACTATTTGATGTTGAAAGAATAATATGTACTATAATATTTTAGTCCCTAAAATTTTGTATGAGTGAAGGTATCCGATTAAAAATTTAAAGCTTTAATCTAAAAAGAAATACTTAAGTGTAACCATTTTAGTGTGCTTGAAGCGAAGATATAATAGTTTGGTCATGTTATCCTATTTTGATCGTGTTTGGTGAACAAATGAAACTGATTATGTTAGTTGAATTTGACTAGTTGATTGTATTATTTGATTTGATTTTACTGATTGTATTAGCCGATTGTATAGAGATGTTAGTTAATTGCTTAAAACTATTTAAGTATGAAAAATGACCAATACACTAATCGTGGGGATAAGTAGTTGAGATAAGGTTTTAGAGAAAATAGAAATATAGATGTTATTTCACCTTAACATATGGAATCTGCTATTAAAAAAGCTTATTTAAGGAGCTTATAAGGTGGAATAAGCTCTTCGAATCAGCTCACCACCAAATACTCCAAATTGGCTTATTTAAGGCCACTTAAGTAATATTGGTTTTATAAGCTAATTTCGCCCAAACTCTTTACGAAACACCTCCTTTAACTTGTTTATCTGACACTTGCACTTCATAATTCATTTTTTTTTAACCTGTTCTATTTATCACGCTTGTCAATATAAAACTATCTGGTCAACAACTTTAACATAGTAATAATTATAAAAATTATATATTACGATAGTACTTATTAAGACAATACTTACAAGATCTTATATAAATATGTTTTTCCTTACCTATAATTTATAAATTACCGTCAAAAAGGAGTATTCTCTCCGTGTTTTAATAAGTGTTACATTTTGAATTTTTTCACTATTCACATAATGGTTTTGACTTGATTAATTTACTAATATATAAAAAAAAAAACAAATATTGTTGTATAATACATTGTTGGATTCGTTATAATGTATAATTTCATAATATCACTTTTCCTACAATTTTACTAACATATAATTAAATAAATTAATAGTCAAATTTATATCTCGACATACGTATTTGATCAAAGTATAATACTTATTTAAACACGGAGGGAGTAATAAATTGTGTAAAAGTCAATGCGAGTCAAATAATAATAATATAACAAGTATTTAAAAAAAAAAATGGAGAAAGGAACATAGGATGATAGGAGTATATAAAAAGATTCCAACTCTTGTGGGATCCATACACAACAACCTCTTAAGATTCATTTTCCACCATTAGATCACAGGAATATTATAGATCTTTCTTCCCTTTTCTTTCCCAAATACAAGGATATAATAATCATAATACCCCCAAAACTATCAATCTTAAGATTCCTCAATCCATCCTTACATCATTTTCTTCAAGAAACTTCTGGTCATTTCGATATTGTCAAGGTACAATCTTTCACCTTCTATATATTTCAATTAATTTGATTTGGGTTTTTAAGTTTTTATCAAATAAATTCAATCTCTGAATTTCTTTTTTCTGGGAAAATTAAGATGGAAAAGGGTGATGAAATGAAGAAAAATAAGCAACAAGAATTGAAACATCTGGGTTTTGTGAGAGCTGCTGCAATCAATACGATCGTGTGGTTGACAAATCTTTATGAATATGCTAAGATGAATTCTGGACCGTTGAGATCAGCTGTTGGTACTGTTGAAGTTGCTGTTACTACTGTGGTCACTCCTGTATACAATAAATTCAAGGATGTTCCTGATCATCTCCTTGCTTTTCTTGATGAAAAGGTATAACTTTTTTTTTATTTTTGATTCCTTTTATTTATGCAGGAGTGCAGTAATATAGACGGGATTTGATTTGTTTAGTTTAGTTATTTTGATTTATGTTGTATTTGCTTTCTTTTTGGGTTACTCGATTTTTGTGTTGTGTTGATTGTTTGTTATTTAATTGATTGTTTATTTGATTATGGTAAATTATCATTAGGATTTTAGTAGTAGTTAATTAATCTTTGAAGGTCTTAATTCAATTTGATCCCTCCTTTTAACGGTACAACAATATAATCATATTTCGTGTGTTATGTACTTCCTCTGTTTTTTTATACTTACAACACACCTTTTATCACAACTTTTATCACGCTTTTCCGATGAGGTGATTAAACTACGTAAACGAATGAATTAAGCTATGAAATTTAAACCGTAACAACTTATACTTTTCTTCTAGTCTAATATCTTCCTTAAAATACATGCCGAAGGGGGTGTGTTGCAGCTAAATAAAAACGAAGGAAGTATTTAATAAGATGATCAAGTGTGTCCAAGGTATTACAAAGACATTAACATAACTACACATAAGCTAGTTTGGACTATGAATTTGGTGATTTCATACTTGTAACTTTGTAAGTTGTAAAGATAACAGTGTTACTGATTTGCTATGTAAAAATATTGATCTTTAATCTTTCAGAATTTGTGATAATTTTGAGCTTAATCTTTATAGTACTATAAGCAAGTGATGTAAATAATTTGCTGTTTAATATATTCATTCCTGCACTGCTTACTGCCAGAGAAGCACTTTATGGGGCTCAAAGTTGGTTATTGCAAATTGTACTGTCAAACAAGTACACTATTTGATGTAGGAGTGTGAATATAACAAGAATTTCGAAACTAAAACTTCTTTCGTTTCACTTTCATTCTTCTTATCGGAACTTATTGGCCGTTATTATCATATCGCTTTGAGGTGAAAAGAATTAAGCCGAAATAGATAATTTGTTATGTCATAATGTGGGTTACTCTCTTATTTTATGTAGCCTCTGTTAGCCAAGGAAGTGAAATGACTCAGAAATGTTTATGATTCAATCTTTAGTGGTAGACCGAAATCCTCTGTTTTGTTGTCCTGTCTTTTATTGCTTATTTTGTTTATCGGTTGCAAGTTCATTGTTATCAATTCGCAAACATTGATTATGATCTGTGACCTATATATTTACAAATCTTGCCAGATTAACTTAACTATAAAGAGATCTATGAAAATCAAAAGTAGTGAAATATAACTTATGGGAATTGAACTGTGTTTGTACAGGTTGATGTAGCTAGTGCCAAATTCGATGAGCATGCACCTCCATTGGCTAAGCAAGTGGTAACCCAAGTCCACGTTGTGATCGATCAAACAACCCAACTAGCCAAAGAGGTGGTTCACCAAGCCCAAGTTGGCGGTCCTCTAGCAGCAGCCCAATATGCTGCCAATGAATCGAAGGAGTTGGTTCTATATCAATCAGTGAAAATCTGGTCAAAGCTCGACAAGTTCCCACCCATGCACATGGTAGCCGAGATGACAGTTCCAACAGCTGCACATTGGTCTGAAAAATACAACAAAACGATCTCAGAATTAAGAGGGAAAGGGTACGATGTATTCAGCTATGTTCCATTGATACCAATTGATGAGATCTCCAAGGCTTTTAAGCAGTCCAAGGGTGGAAATGAAGGTGAAGTTGATCCCTCAGCTCGTGAAGTGGCTGCATCACAATGAGATCTATGTAGTCTAATTTTCTATGTTCATCATTTGGTTTTAGCTTGCTAGAATTATGTACTGGTAGTAGTGAAACTCTTATGTGAGCAAACGTTGGAAGCTTTGGAAATATTGTGTACATGATGATTAGACTTACTGAATCATGCATTTCTTCTGCACAACTTTTTCTATGCATAATAGATTCACGTAAGAAATAATTTATCTGGGCACCATAGACTAAATTATCTCGTTTAATCTGCAATCTTCCTAGTCACCGGAGCTCTATGTTTTAAGGCGCAGCCAGATGATGTGATCATTGTTAGACTTCTCTGCTATGCACCCGCGTGCCAACATGAAGAAAATCGCCGGAATCTAAACTTACAGGCAGATGCTAAAGAAAAATCAGACAATGATTCAAACCTCGAAATTGCATTACACACCTCTTGATAAACCCAGGCCAAATGGCATTACACACCTCTTGATAAACCTCGAAATTGCATTACACTCTTGATTAACCAAGAATTGCTAGAGATAGTTCGAGCCACCCAAATGGCCTCCTAGTCTCGTGAGATCCATGGGAATCATCCTCTTCTCATTCTTTTCTGCGTTGGGAGATGTCAAAATTTGCCCAAAACTAAAGGTTAATTCACGCTTTCAGACCAATTTCAAGAATTTATTTTCCAAAAGTGAAGTGAACTTGTAGGCTGTTTCTTGGGGTTATAAAGGTTGGTTTAGGATTTAGGACCATAACAAAGTAGGTCTATATATGAAGGCCCAAGAATGAGTTCAATCAAATTTTGGATCTACTTCGAAATTTTGTCACATTAATAGTCAAGAGTAATAAGAGATAGTTTCAACCACTCAAATAATAGCCTCCTACAATCTCTAAGATTCTTGAAAGAGTACCAAGGCTTATATTCCACGTTTTCGAACCAATTTTAGATTTTTTTTTTTTTTTCAAATGTAAAGTAGTGAATGTGAAGGATATCCACCCGGATTCAAGAAAGTTGGTTTAGACCATAATATGCCTATTAATAGATTAAGTTTGTTTAGACCACAAAATGCCTCTCAATAGGTCAAATTTGAGGAAAATACAATGTTTATATGTCAATTAAATTGGGTTACTTTGTTTTTAAACAAAAAAACTAATTACATGTTTGATTATTGTTTTATAACAAAAAAATTCAAATGATAAAAGCTATCAACTCGAACTATAATTAACCAATATTTGTAACTTTTTATATATTGTCTTATACCAGTATTAATATTCATATGTTAATGCACTTATATAAGTATATCAATCTGCAAAGCTAGTATTTATATATGTTAATCATGTATTAAAAAATTTATTGTAAGCCATACATGTTGAATTGGATAAACTAATTAATAACGAAAATATAGTTGTCATCTAATAATTGATTATCCTCGAGTGATTAACCAATAGATGCCAATTCGAGGAATATGAGAAGAGAAAAAAAAAAAAAAAGTGTGTAAAAGATGAAGATGGAACTTTGAGATGGCGCAAATCCTAAAAGGGTGGATATAAATTTGGATGAGTGGCTCTTGTACACTACTTTTTTTTTTTTTTTTTTTTTTTTTTTTTTTTTTTTTTTTGCACCATGATAATCTTTTGTTTTTGTAGGAGAAATTAAGAAAAAAAAAATAATAATAATTATAAAGAGGATGGAGCATAAAGAAAAAGGAGTAATTGCTTGCCACACTAGTGGGGTAACAATTTATTCTTTCTTTTTCAAATTGTTATGCCAATGAGGTGACATTTTCATCTTCAAGCAAAGAGATCAATTAACCTCAAATTTTAACCATACTTAAGGGATATGTTACTTAGTCACCATGCATAATCACGAGGTTGATATTATTGAAACGTCTAAAAGCAAAAGTTTTTGTCCCCATATTATTTTTAATTTGTTTAATAAAGTTTTTGGCTAGCTAGATATATACTTTATCCATTTTTTCATAATCGTAATGCAGGAGCAATATATGGCATAATAGGAGAGAATTGTGATAGGAAAAAAAAAAAAAAAAAAAGGACGGGAGAAAGAGACGTAGAGAATCATAGTTCAAAGTTAAAATAAAGTAATATTTGAATAATTTCTAGCTTCTCAAAAAAATAAAAAACATAGTTATATGAAAGGAAGATAATATGCTTTAGGGGTGTATATAATCACTTTACAATGTCTAAATTAGATTTAAATTAATTAATCATGTGTAAATCAATGTTATTATTATTTGATTTGACTTAATAATTTCATTTGTAGATTTTATAGCAATTTTTCTATAAAGAATTGGAGAAAATATATGACATGTTAGTCTAAAAGCACAAGCAAATTGGATGATTATAATTTACCTAAGTGTGTGGGGGAAAAGGAACCACCATGATATGCTAGGATTTTCCCAATTGGCAACTAGCCACTAAAAATTCAGCCTTTAATTAATATAACATCATCAAAAATTATGTGGAGTACTCTTAATTTTATGGGGACATATTCACTTAAGTGCGACTTCTATACTTTTTATTCATTGTGTATATCTTTCTCCCAACATTATCGTATGAATGTAGTTTCATATTTAGGGACTTATTGACCATCTCATTAGGTAACTAATTATGTATTTGAACCTGTATGTATGCATAATATATGATTATTAATTAGTGTTTAGGATACTCGATCTTGTCACGAAGCATAATCTATTTGTCTTGGTTTAGCGGTTGGAATTGTATGTCGTGTGATAATTAATTAGCAATACATTTTTACCAAAAAATATGTAATTCAACTGTTCTTTTTAATTACAACATTATATTTGAATTTTGTACTCTTATATTTCGGGGCATTTTGTAATATGTTCTCGAGTTAGTCTCAATGTATATGTAGAATTCGTCAATGGATTATCAAGCATCAAAGTTAGGCATTAACATAGACGGTCAAATTGTTACAAATAAAAACTGAATGAACTAATAATTACAAATACAAGTATTAAATTTGGCAATTATAAGATCAAGATCTCATGCTAACCTTCATTTATACTGAGTACGGTATATAACAGTGAAAAAGCGAGGACTATTTACCATAATTATGCCTCCATATTCGCCTAATGTGGAGGATAGAGAAAAGAAAAAGGTTCCAACCACCATGGCACCATGAAGACCTAAGAATTATATTGCATGTACCTTTTAGTCCCAATTCTCCAATTTTTCCTTTGGTGTATAATTGTATGTAAAGATTCCCAATTTATATTAATGCTTACTACTTTTTCCTCTTCGTCAAACAATTTTTTTTTTTTTAAAAAAATTAAAATCTAAACACCAATTACAATTTTAATAAAGAACTGTGATTTTAGCTAAAAACCAAAAATTAAACTATAGGTTTTCGAAATAAATAAATAAGTAAATCAATGCATATAACACTTGTATATTCCCTTGATTAACTTATTCTGCTTGCTGCGTTTCCTCAAAAAAAAAAAGTCATGAATGTACGTGGATGTTAGGGGTCTTTTGAGCTACTTATTATTGTTGAAATTAAACTATACAAGACCAAAAAAATTCAGATCAATGTCCAAAAAAAAAAATTAATAATTTAATTAGACATTATATATGGACCAAATTATAAAGATTCTATTCAAACTTTAAGGTGAAGTGACAGCGTATCTTGTGTGCGACTGGTCACACCATGTAACCGCTTGTTAAAAAATAAATTAACCTCTATAACACTGATAAAAAAAACTCCTATAACACTAATTGAGTAACCCTATAACATTGACCGAGTAACCCCTAAAACACAAATGAAGTAAACCCCAACATAGATGGCCACATATAAGAAATTGTCGTGAAATGAAGATACCTTGAATAGCTAAAATATTCCAAAATCTTTCCTAAATTATAAATAAGAATTCGCATGATATTTCTTTCAAAAAGAAATAATATATTTTGACGTTATGAAAGATCCATGGTTGTTAGGGATTGTCAGCAGCATCTATACCACGGACTGTACCATCTGTAAGTCTTCAACCAAATTAGCCAAGACTTCAACTACTGACCTTTAAATGCCCTTCTTATGACCATTTTTTATGGACCCATCTACCTCTAATTTTTGGGGTCATTATTTTTGTTGATTTTTTCAAAATTATCTCATTACATCTAGAAATTAATTTGCTTTATTTGTAGAATTTGCTCACTTCCCACACTATTAGATCCTCCCTTTTCAAAGCGTTTCTATTTTTTCAATATTCCAATTTCTTTCTTCCTTTTACACCTAGTTTCAATTTGTCTTAATTGACTTATTTGTGAAACTTCTAAGTGTTTTTCAATAAATGATTAATAGGCTTACTTCATGAGGGTGAAGTGGTTGGTGTTGAGGTGCACACCTCCTAAATTAGGATGGAGACTATTAAAGTTTCAAATGTTGTTATATGGCATAGCATATAATAAAAGTTAGATAATTACGTGATGAGAGACAATTTGCTTGCTTGGTACCTATATATCGTATCATTAAATACGCCGCTATAAGTTATGATAATTAGATGTGAACATTCATATTTCATCTATATATAACAATTGCAATTACGCACATGATTGTTAGTACATGTAAATTCTACTACGCGCATATTGTTTTTCCAAAAAGTAACCATATACCGAAGATGATAGAGTATAAAACATATTCCTGGGCCTCAACCATCAGCTTAAGCTTTTGGTTGAGATGGTCCATCAACATGGTATCGGAGCCATCGTGACACAAAGGTCACGGGTTCGAATCTCATCCACCCCCCACTTTCAAGTGGAATATTAAGCGCAGGGTATGAGGAGGGTCCATGCTGCATCCACACTTCTAGCCCAACGGGCTCTCGTGTGAGGGGGCGTGATAGAGTATAAAACATATTCCTGGGCCTCAACCATCAGCTTAAGCTTTTGGTTGAGATGGTCCATCAACAGAAGATAATATAAGGTTAATGTATATACGTAAGATCTTTTGATTGTCTTTAAGCGTTATTAATTCTTGTTAATGAGCTCTTGTTAATGGGAGACGAAGTGATAGTTTTGTAAGAATACTTATATTTCATGTGCTCTTTATTATTTATACCATTTGAATTTTAACGTGATTCACACAATGTTCTTTTTCATTATTTCGTTATCTATAAATAAAAAAACATATAATCACATAAGATTTTAATTATTTCATTTGATCTTAATGTATGCTTTTAACATATAAATTTATCTAATCTATCTTTTTAACTAATAATAACTGATCAATGGTTATATATTTGAGAAAATACAAGTTAATCTGTTTCATTAACAAAAAAGTGTCAATCAAGAGGTTATCTTTGTCTTTTCATGCCATAAGTTGGGAGTTAAATTGTAATTGTAACGGATATGAGAAAGAACGAATTAACGAATGCAAAACAAATAAATAACTCATATATTTAAGTGCATGATTCACCGGTTCACCAACAGTGTGTTGGCTACGTCCACGGGTATGTAGGCGAGAGAAAAACTTTATTGATCTTAAAAAATTCCAGATTACATATTTGACAATGTGAATTATCACCAGACTTAAACTAAGAATGAACCCTATAAAAAAGGAGCTATAACTCCAATTCCGTGGCAACTCTAAATGCTTCCGAAACTATTGAGCTACCTCACGACTCACAAGCTATAGCTCGCTGCCCCTAAACCCAATTCACGGCATATTTCAACAATTGTAATTTGCAAGTAATTCAAACAACTTCAATGGAGGAAACTAACCATACTCTTTGTTTTTCTATATTCAACAGGGTTTTCTTTTGATTTGGCGACAAAGCAGTCGCAGTGGTGATGGAAATGGTTGCTTTGAATGGAGGAGCTTCCATGGAAGAGTTTCGATAGAGGGAGAGGAGGAAACTAAAACCCAATATTTACAAATATGTCATTTATTAATGCTAAATGTTGGTCTTTATTACCACTTTGCCATTAGATTAACATATTTTATTTGTCAATAAAAAAGATCAACCGGGGCAACTTCTGCATATATTTATATGATCAATATAACACATCAATTCTCAGTGTTAACATATATATATATATATATATATATAACATTGGTCATATATCCCTGCAATTGTCAAAGAAACAATAATGTGTTTCTTTTGCCCCTTCCAAGTGATTGAAAAATAAAGAAATGAAAAGTGAAAGTGTAATCATAATTTTAAAACGAAGGAACAAAGAAATTATAAATTTATTTTGAGATAGATGGAGTATTATTGTACATTTGTACTAGCTAGCAAGCTAACTTCAGTACCATGCAACTAGAAAATGTCCCCGAACTATAATTTGAGTTTTGTCCCTCTTGAATCAAGAAAGTTTTTCATGGCATTAAGCTCTTTAAGGCTGTGCCTAATAAGAGAGACAAATCATGATGTAAGGTTTAAGAAATTACCAATTATGATTACATATTGAGAGACAAAATATAATGTAAGGATTAAGAAGTTACCGTTTATGAATACATATTGAGAGACAAATTCATGTCAATGAATTCATTGCTTTAAAAGTTTTAAGAGAATTTAAGGAAATTTGACACTATTTAATCAAATAATAATGAACACGTTATAACAAACATGCAGGGCCTGTTCTCTTACGTTGAAATTCAGTTCAGTTCAGTTCAGTTCAGCTCAATTCAGTTCAGTTCAGCTCCTAATTTCCTTCTCTTATAAAATATTCAGTTCAGTTCAGTTCAGTTCAGTTCAGCTGAGTTCAGTTCAGCTGAGTTCAGTCAATGAAAACAGGCCTGCACATTCATGGATTAATTTCATCTACAAGTTATACCAACATTGTAAAAATGTGACGAGGACAAGGCTATATAAAATGTGTTTAATTTATCTTTGAGTTGTATCGACTAATTATGTGTATGCTAATTATTAATCATAAATGTCCCCATACTTGACAAGCTAAGTTTGATTTCATGTGAATCAGGAATTGATATGTTTAGGGCAATTAACTTTATGTTATGCTTTAAAGAGACAAATTACGTCGTAAAATTTTAGACGCTATTGCTTGCGATTGCATGATGATGAGAGACATGTTTATACATCTTCATGTCAATTAATTCATCGTTTTAATTAAAAATTTAAAACAATTTGTCAGTATTCAATCCATAAATGTATACGTTACATCTACATGTATGCGAAGAGGACAAAGTAATATGATACGTGTTTAGATCATCTTTAAACTTTATCAATTTTCCTGGGCCATAAACGAAGATACAACTTCATAAGAAAAATCAAAATTAATATGCTAATTAATAAATAACCAATCATAACATAAATATAGCTAACTCTAATCATTAATGCCTTACTGGTACACTTGTATCTTCGTACATGATTTATCTCACTTTATATGTACACTTAATTATTTAATATGCACCCTTCAATTTTATACTTACATATTTTCAAAATTTTGAGAATTACCAAGTTGAATAAGTTGATCACTTGCCACACTAGGGTATCCCAATTTCTTTTCCAAATATACCTAATTTCCTCGCTTCTTTTTCAAAAAAAATGTGATATTTACTCACTTTTTCCATCTTCCCACTATCAAAATTATGGTTGGCTCCCACCCATCGACAACCCAAGTGCCCACTTACTCCTCCATGTTTCATTCTCCACTTCTCATCCCCCCTTTTTAGCTACATGAAAAACACTTACCTTACCATACCAAACCAATCTTTGGTCAATTCAATCACCCAAAATTATAACTCAAAAACAAAAACATACTCTTTTTTGACCAACACCACTACTAAAGCAAAAGCCAATAACCTAAGAAAAAAAAAGGGGACTATTTCGCTATAATGATACTACTATCTACTTCATTGGATCCCTTCTTTTCTTCACATTATTACCTAATTCGCCTATATATTTCACAACTGGATGTCACCAATAGTTTTTTGCAATGTTATCAATAATGCCTGTGATTTTAATTAACCCGCTTTTCTTTTTCTTGATTCCTAAAATAGCATGTATTTACTCCGATTCGAAAATGCAAATATCATCTTAACATTATTTAACAATTAAGCTAAAGATGAAGAAGTGAAGAAACTAACTTCTCTTTTCCTCAAAGTTAAATGGCGGGCTTAAGCAAAATTCTTGTTTGGTAATTCATCCCAATCTCCTTACCTAATATTTTTCTTCAATTTCTCTAATAAGGTAGCCATTAACTACAACGTGACATCAAAAACGAATTCAACTAATTTTCTCTACATATTATTTATTTATTTACAAATAAAACAGAAGGAAAATAATAGAAAAAGACGATATAATAGTTGTTGATTGAAAATTTTGTAATTAAGCTAAGTAATTTAGCTTAAAAAAAAGTACATAATTTCCGCAAAAAGGGAATTAAATCCCTTTCACTATACAAAGAAAAAAGAAATCCCCCAAAAAAAAGGGCCCAAAAAAAAAATCCGGATATTTTCGATTCTTTACCAAAGATTATCACCCAAGTTCAAAGTTCTTCCTACCCCTTTTCCCAAATTTAAAATTAATTATAAAAAAAAAAAATTAATTCCCACCTTTCTCATTTTAGAACCAAAATTTCTTTTTCCTTGTTTTCTTCCCCTTAATCAGAAGTTCCAATTTTACCCACAAATATAACCACCCAACCTCCCAACCCAACTCATGTGACGCGCCCATTTTCCGTCACAGTCACAGTCCACCGCTACCGTTATCTGTCATCCTCATCACCGTCTATTTCCATAACGTCGTTCATCTCATCGTTATCGTTATTGTTATCATTGTCGTTACCGTCACCGGCGTTAACATCCTCATCGTTAACTTCAACCCATCTAGGCATAGGAGCACACTCTCCCTTATGCCTCAACTTCCAATCCAGCGCCTGACAAGCACGTGAGCAGTAATTTACAGCCCCACACACCGAACACCTTCGAAACTCATGCTTACGTGTCTCCGGTCTACCACAACCAGCATGTGAGCAAAGCCTTAACCCAACTCCGGGGCTATCACCGGTTCGACCGGTGAACCAGTCCGATAAGAAATGGTTCGCTGGGTGAGCCTCTGGTGCCGGAACATTACACCCGAAATCACTCAATAAAGGACACCCAACCGTTGTTGATGCCACGTGGCGGGACCCGGTTGGTTGGGGTAACGACGAAGGAACCCAGTAGGTGGACCCTGAGGCGGTGGTGCACGTGAGAGCAGCGGCGAGCTCACGTGCGTTAGCTTGGACGAGAAAACGACGGCCTTCGGCGACGTTTTGACGGACGCCGTAACCGTCTTGGAGGCAGTGGCCGAGTTCACGGAGAGCGTCCACGTGACCTAGGAAGGCGGCACGTGCACATAACGCGACTCCGGCGCGTAGGTCTTTGTCGCTCTTTGTGCCTCCGCTTCCGTTGAATTGAATCACCGCTAATGAGTAGAGAGCTTGCGCGTGTGAGTTAATCGCTGCTTTCGCCATTAGTGATGCTCCGCTTCCTCGGTTTTGTAAACAGTAGAAACGAATCTGTTACAACGGAAATTTCACAATATTTTCAGCAATTTACTTATTTATTTAATTAATTAATGTTAGTAAATACTGGAAAAAGAAATTGGATATTATTTTTTGAGGATTTTTTTTTTATTTTTGAGGAGAATTAATTACCATGCCGAGAGTGTAGCAGGCTTCAACATTTCCGGCATCGGAGCAAGATTTAAGGAAACGATGAGCAGATTCAGACCAATTCTTAGCTTTAATGGCGAATGTTTTGGGCGAAGCTTTTGATAACACCATTGAATTAAGACCTAATCCGTTCAATCTCTTGCAACTGTTACAAAATCAAATCAATTCCAGATCAGAAAAAACTTCAATTCCTTTTAAATAAAAATTGAGACGAGAGAGAAAATCAAAATCAACATTAACACACGTTATGAGTACGTTGACGAAATCGGCCGGACAAGAAGCTGTAGAACTAAGCTCACAAAGAATCGAAACAACAAGATCATCCGGCAAAGCATCGAAGAAATCCGAACCACCGGCGGAAAATCCCGGCGATATTTTGGCTCTTTTCCGGCAAGGAACAACTTTATCAAAACAAGTATAAACAAAATCAGTTTTATCATTTTCCGACGATAACAGCGATCTCTTGTTACCATCACCGCCGCCATTAACAAAACCTCCATTATTGTTATTCGTTCTACTCTTCTTCTTGTTTATGACCTTCATCTGTTTACTGCCATGGAAGGAGAGAGTCACGGTGGTGGTGGTTGCGGCGGCGGAGCCATGGATTTTCGGGTAACAGAGTCCTCTTCTTGTTCTCATTTTTTGTTAATTTTTCTTTATTTTTTTGTTGATTTTTTTGAGGAGTTTTGAGTTTCTCTCTCTAGAAGTTTCTCTCTCTACACAGAAGAAGAATGCTCACACAGTCACAGGAGACGACGAAGAGGAAAAATAGAGAGTGTGAGGGTTTATATAGGCCAGCAAAATCTCCAAAAAAAAAAAAAAAATGTTGTGAAATGACGGAATTAGCCCTGTTATGGTTTGGTCTGCTGTGCTGTAGTTTTTATTAAGGTGGTAAAAACAGAAAAATTAAGGGATGGTCAAAGGGCGTTGACTAGGGAATTGTTGGGAAGGAGGAAGGATGATTGGTTTTGGTTGTGTAACAGTATTTGGCATTTAAGTTTTTTGGGATTTTATTTTGACTGGTAATTTTTTGTACCAATATTTGGAGCACAAATTAAATTGACTGGTAACTGAATGAAGGGAAGAAATGTGGCAAGTATTTACCACATGGTAAAATGAATTGAGTTGACCCGACTCGTGGGCTAAGCTATACTCCGCTTACTCGGTTTAAATTTGAGTTGAGATCTTGTTTTTTCGCTTATAATTCCTTTGTTTTACACAATTATGTAGAAGTAGAACTTATCTTTCTAAAGTGAATCCACTAGTAAATTTTAGAAATTTGTTTTATACAAGTATATACTCTGTATATAATAATCAAATTAACCTTTTTTTTTTAATGGTGAATATAGATCCACAAATCTCAAGTAATACTAGCGGAAATAATTTCATTGATAGAGAAAACTTTTGTCTATTGCTAAAAAATAATTACGGATTAGAATGTTACTCTGTATTATTTTTGTAAGGTGAGGATAAAAGAGCGTTAATAGTACTCCATAATAGTAAAGTCACGCTAAAAATAAAGAAATTCTACCCTGATTTTACAATTAATTACCGTAGGAGTTACTCAATTATTGTCTCCATAAAAATTATTCCCACATTTTTATTTTCTTAAAATGTTTTTACAAGTTACGGAGTATCTAGCATAATTTTGCCACAATTATTCATCAATCAAGATTTTTTGCATATTTATTTCATAAATAACATGTTTGTACAAGATATCTAACATGATTTTGCCATAATTATTCCTTTAATTGAATATTTGCCACATTTTTGTCTTAATTAGAATGTTTTTGATAAGTAACTCTAGCAACCTACTTTTGTTTAGTATGGCTTACAATTTAAACTACCAATGCAAAGAAGAATATTGACAACAAAGATTAGCTAATTATCCACCGCAAATTGGGCCCCTCAATTTGTATTTTTACAGAGAGAAAAGAGTTGGAAATGTATGAAACTTGTTCATATTCGGTCCCATGGAATATCTATTTGGTATGATTTGTTCTTTTTTATGCTAGATTTATGAACTTTGGCCCATACTTTGTTCTTCAACCCAAATTCCAAAATATATAAATATGTATTTACAAATTTTTTTTGTAATTTTAAAATTAATTCTACCTTAAAATAAGCCACAAAAAAGAGGGATAATTGATGTGTAATAAATAAATAATAAATTACTCCGTATTATTTTCATGGTTTATGCTAGGCATCTAGACAACCAAAGAAAAAGCGAAAGAAATAAACTAAACATTTTGCTTAATGCACATTAATCATCTTGTTTAAGTTGCTAACACGTTAAGCCAAACAGTATTGAATTGAAAATGTATGAAATTAAGATGGGAATTAAAACAATAATAATTGGAATATTTTGAGAATGTTTCATGATTTTTCTTAAAATATTGGTTGACCAAAAAATATCATCTTCAAGCAAATTCAAAGCTTATAATTAAAACAATTTAAGAAAATGTCATCAGCGTCGCCCATGGCAGATATTTTTATTAATACATCAGTAGCTCAATCAAACAAGTTAATGAGTTCACAACGACGATAGTTGTTGGGTATTTTTTAGTAATAAGAAACATCAGTAATACTTTAACCGTTTTTTTTTCTACTCATTTAAAATCTTTATGTAATAAAAGAGTCAATCTAAAGAACACTTAAAATTTTGCATTCTTCATACTCTAATTTGAATAAAATTTATTAATAATTTATATTAAGAAAATGTTATCTAGTAAAATGCATGCTATATTGTTATGCCATACTCATACATTTTAGCCAACAAAACAAATTCCTCAAAAGTTACATCTTATGGTTGTAACTTAAATTATAGATTAAATAATACTCCGTATAGTTTATTATATGTTGCTAATTTTTTTTTCCAAATTAAAAATTATTATATATACCTAAGCTCAAGATGCACTCAAAAATATATTATCAAATTGAGAGAAAAAAAAAATACACTTAAGTATACTGTACACCTTGTAATCGGGATGTATATAAGAATAACCGTTTTCAAATTAGTGATTTGTTCTATGCGACTCAATTTAACTTATCATAGACACCAATCTAAGCTTGGTTTAGTGATAAGGATTGTCACCTTCCAATCTTGAGGTTGGGGGTTCAATCCCTACTAGAGACACTTTGAGGGTGGGAATCTCTTACCCTTCCCCCTCACTCTCAAATTAAAATGTCTGACCCGCAAATACCAGACTAAAAAAAAAAAAAACCGTGAGGGTTGAGGTACGGTGAAGATTTTTCTCCTTACCTAAAGAAAACCTTATCATAAACAAAATCAAGTTTATTTGCAATCGAACTAAAATTTTTATTTAAACACAATAGATTTTTATTTAAATAAAATACACTTGTTTTCGAGATAATATAACCTTAACTAATATAAGCCGAATATGCCTAATTTGCAACGTGGTTTGTCATAAGAGTACTATAGACTATAATGTACTAGTGTACGTCTATATGAGCGGTTCAACTTATTTAGTTGAAGTACATGTATGATATGAACAAGCAAAAAGAAAAAGAAGCATATAGTACTGTGTATTACCACTAACAAAAAAGAAAAAGTTTATATGTTTGCTATTTATAAGGCTAATTTTTCAGGTGATAGTGAAAATGTTTTCTAATTTTAGTGCGTGAACATTCAATCATTTTCAAGCAGCCATTTTAAAAGAAAAAAAAAATGCTGATGCCAGACTTTTTCTCTTGCCCACTTCAAAAGCTATATAATTTGTCATTATTTTTTTTCCAATTAAAGTTTGAATATTAAATTATTTAATTACATGAAATGAATATATTGCAAAGATGTCACGAAGTTGATTAGTGCTTCGTACTATATTATTGATTAATATTAATTGGTGATAATATAAGAGTATACTTGTATACTATGATACTAAAATTTGATTAGATTAATTAAAGCTAGGTCGCGTAAGAATTTAAAATGCTAACATGCTGTCATGTCGCCGAAATTTTACCAGTTGTTGTCATTTCAATAACGACGTTTTACTTGAGTAATTAGTTTAATTAACTTTGCTTCCTACAAATATTAATAAGGTTTAAGCCTAGTAGTTAAAGTTTTTAGCCTAGCTAGCTTAATTAATAAGGTTTTAGCGCAATGGTTCAATTTCTTAGGCCCTTATAGCTCTTTCGCCGAAAAAAAAAATGATTTTTACTTCGTTTCTTATTGCTTAAATCTATCATTATTCGTCATGTCTTAAGATAAAATTTATTCTTATATTTCAAATTTTAAAATATAAAATTTGAATGTTATTCACTTATTCTATTATTGAGTATGACCTTGTATTGTTTGAAATTATTAGTATAAACTTATTTTGTCCAAATTAATCAGAATTATGTTGCTATAAATAAGTTGGACGCAAGCTAAGAGAGCCTTAGCCTATATGTATTGTATAATACTATCGATTCTAATCTAACTTCTCATAAGTTCATAGATAGCCATATCTAAGGTAATTAACTCCTTGGTTAGAAGGGTTGATTACCTAATATTTTGCTTTATGATTATTTCTCATTAATTAGTCTTTGATAATTTTAAATAATCCATAATATAAACAAACTAAATAAATAACATTAACAGTACAATCCGTCTTTTAAAAACCACAATTTATTTATTTATTTTTATTTTTTGTTTTTATTACTAAGAGGGTGTACACCATATACGTACATACTCAACTTCATCTTTATCAATGTACTATATGACAATGCTTAAAT
The DNA here is from genome assembly GCF_948465745.1 of Chenopodium album. Classification (NCBI taxonomy): domain Eukaryota; kingdom Viridiplantae; phylum Streptophyta; class Magnoliopsida; order Caryophyllales; family Amaranthaceae; genus Chenopodium; species Chenopodium album. The sequence continues at coordinate 3,745,443 of NC_137848.1, read as the reverse complement.
TTTTAATTTAGTGTAACTTGTCTTTAAGATATATAATAGGTCACTTTCTAAAATTATGAATTACTTAGTATATGATGTGAACTTTCACATACATAACTTATACAATACAATATTATTTTCGGTTGTGTAATTTAGTTGTTAATATATTTTACAATATGAGGTATAAGATTCATCATCATTTTTTTTTATTTTTTATTTTTATTGTCGCGTTACTATTTTCTAATGTATAGGCATGCAGTAATCATCAACAACTAACATGCATGCATGTATTATAAGTTATTAATAGTCAAAGCTCAATGTCGAAAAATTGTGAATGTTATGAGTTTATGACTATGCAATATGCAACATATACATGTGGATAACATTACTAATTTTTTATTTTTTTTTTTGAAACAGGATAACATTACTAATTGATATCCCACAAGTAAAATAGTTTCTTCTAGATTAATTTCCTGATTTTCATGATTGCAGGTGGAAATTTTATGTGAACCAACAAGGTGCAATTTACATGCATTTGACTACTGACTAATAGTGATTGAGTATCAATAACAAATTGCGTATAAGCAACTTAATTAGAAAATATAGTAAAAATAAAATTTTAAAAAAATAAAAATCTTATAATCAATTAATTCGTCGATTTTATAATGAAATGGCTGATGCATGTTTACGACATTGTATGAAATATAAGATACTTATAGATAAAAACATAATATATTATTATATTATATAATTATATTAATTTATTATGTGATATGATATGTATATATCCTAGTATTTCAAATAAAAAGTGCATGCTTTGAAATCATTAATTCATTATCTTTTAAATTGCTAGATTGTGCAAGATCCGTGTAATAATAATGAACATTTTTAAAAAATATTTTATTAATTATATTGAATTGACGTCTAAAATAAATCCGCAATATATAGTCCAATTTTTAAATGGGGAAAAGTAGAAGGTTATTGCATGCATGAAGATTGGAGGTAACGTGGGCAAATCATGTACAAGTTACAATAGTACAAGTCTCATGCACAAAATTCAATCTTGAATATTGAAATTAAATTATTTTTACACAATGGATATAGAAATTAAAGAAGGAATAATGCACGTAATTCGGTTTGAATATGCTTAGATCTTCAAACAAATCAAAATAATAACTTTCATATCAAAACATGTTCCTTCATGGACTAACTTAATTAATTTCTTAATTATCAATCTTGTGAAGGGTTGTGATATACAGACTACGGAGTATTATATAAATAAATTCATTTATGACTAGAATTGTATACTCTACATGCACTAAGTTTAGTCTTTCATATATTTACTTATGTACAGATACATGAATTCAGATATTATACTGTCTAATAATAGTTATAGAAATATAAGTTGAAAAAAGTGTATGGCATATTATGTTAACTCGATGAACTTGTCTTATATGCCTTGATCAACTCAGACTTTCCTTTTATACTATTGCATCCGATTAAACCTAATCAGTCATGATTAAAATTAATGATTGGATATATTAAAACTTTTTGTAAAGGTGAACAAAACACACCATTAGACAAGTTTAATAAAGAGGACCCAAGTTTAATTTAAAACAGAGTCTCTATTTAATTTAAAACAGAGTGTGATCTAGTAACCCGATTTTTACTTATCTTATCTGAATTTATCTAAACTTTTTAGACTTTATCAAATCTATAATTTATTTTCATGTAACTCATATTTTAACTTTGTAATTAATAGATGTTTCCAATCAAGTATGTAGTAATTAATTTCTAATTTTCGATTATTGAGGTTTTCCTCATCAATTACAATCACATTTTACAAATTATAATCCAAGTACAAGAAAAAAGTAGTAGATTGGATGAAAAGTCAAGAGTAAGGAAAATGAAAAGGAGTATAGAGTTGAATAAAATAAAAAAGCTGCCAAAAAAAAAAAAAAAAACCCAAATGGTGAAACACGAAAAGCATAAATGCATAATACGATAGGAGAAGGAAAACCCCGATGAATAAGTTGAGGTAGATATGAAATAGTGATGTAGACAATTCGTGGCATCCTTGTTGGGACCCATTTGTCTATCATTCTTCCAACCTGGTTTGTTCTTGCTTCTATTATTCTTCCTTTGCTTCCTCTTTCCACTTTCTTTTTCTCCCTTTTATCTTCTTCTACTCCTAGTCCTTTGAATTACGATCACTACTGATAGAGAGCCACGAGAGCGAGTGAAGAGAACTGATTCCAAGATCATTGGAAACAAGAAAGAAAACTTTAATTTAACCATTATTTGCGCTATCCTTTATTACTCTCAGATTAGTTCTCCCTTGTAGTTGTCTTATGTTCATGCATTTTGCAACTTGTGTTCTCTAGTTAGACCTTACTACCTTCGATTTAATTAAATTATTTGCAACGATTTGACATTATAAAGTGTGAACAGAAAATGTCTAATCGTTATAGATTATTTGAAACGGAGGTAGTACTATGAGTACAATTTGTTGTAGTAGTGAAGGTGAGCCCCTTTAATTTTACTAAAATGACATAATAAACTTATTTCCTGCTAATTTCAACCTAATTTCCTTGAATAAGTTAAAAATAACATGAAAATAAGTTTATTTACTCCTACTTTGGGGGAAAATGAATTTAGACTAGAGTTAAGAATAGATACCCAAATTCAATTTAATTAACTAAAATAAGTTGATTATTAAAAAACCTTAGCCGTGTTCTCCCCATTTTTTTCTCTAGGGTTTTCTCTCTATTGTTCGGAAATTTGGCTATTTTCGACCCTTTTTCTTTAGTTTCTTTATATTTTTGTTATTGAATTCAATACAACTACACTCTTCAAAAGTAATAAGTACCCCTGTAGTGGGTTTGAGTGTAGTAAGTGCCCTATGGTGGGCATTGTTCTAGTTTTGTGAGTTTCATATGGTATAAGTTGTTTCATGGGTAAATATTTGTGTGGGATTGAAAAAGAATTGAAAAAAGACGCTAGCATTATTAGCAGAAGATCATTGATCATACTTTCTTGCCTTAGCCACGATTGAGTAAAAGGGATTTCTACTTGCCTTAGATCACTATCGAGGAAGAGAAACTCATAGCACAGACGATCCTTACCCGTGAAGGTAGTTTACTTGCTTACTTGTTAAAGTAAGGATGAGGTCTCAAAAGCCCATTTATCGCACTGGTCCCAGAAACGAAACAGACGAAAAATTATCTTCACGACTACAACAGATCGATAGACCCCCTTGTTAAAGAAGGTTGTAAATCACAGCAATATAAAAGAGGATATAAAGAATGTACGATTTGCAACGACGATCATAGCTCTGCTGAAAGGATGTTTTTATTTGATTCAATTGTCATGTATTTATATATTATATTTAAATTCTTTGTAGATGTCATATAACTTTTTATTTATGAATCAATCTTTATTAAAAAAAAAAGTTGATTAAACCCTTGTCACATGTTCACCTAATTATTTACTCCTATTTTTGGGGAAAAAAATGAGTTTTGATTAGGGTTAATAAATAATAAATTTAGATTAAGGTTATTAAAAGATACCCAAATTCAATTTAGTTACAACTAAAATTTTAATAAGTTTAGATAATTTCAGGTAAACTCATATAAGTTTATATAAGATAAGATAATTTCACATAAGTAATTATTAGGTGAATAGATAGGAGAGTGAGGGTTAGCTCATGTGGTTAGAATTTCCTCCCGATTACAGGGGATTGATTCTTATCACCTATCCTAGTGGCTCTTTAAACACCAATATATATATATATATATATATATATATATATATATATATATATGGTGAATAGAATGCACCATAAGTTATATAATCAATAATAATCAACAACAATGATCATGCATTGAAAATCAACTTTAATAAGTACAAAGTAAATTAAAATTCTTAGTATTATTGTTTTTTATCATCTGCTTTCTACATGTTTTGAAATTATTTTAATGATTTTTATTAATTGGAATTGTTTTTACTAGTAATTCACTAATTTATTTTGCATTTATCGATTTTTATGAAGCATTCTATGCACCTGATTCTTCTCATTAATTTAAGCTTATAAAGATCGATAACAATTCACACAAAATAATAAATTTATTGAAATCAAAATAGATAATCCAGAATAAAATATATATATATATATACTAAACCAAGTCGGAACTTTAAATTTCAAACCATAAAGTCCGTAATGCCTTTGATAAGATAAAGATAATATAGCTTAATTAAGCACTACATATAAGCTAACCCTAAATATTTACTCGCATTTATTTTTTATTATTTTCTTAGATTTCATTTTACATAAAAGAAAAATTAGGGACAACTTCTCTTCAATTCCATTGAGTATATATAATACTTGTACCAAAACTATGATAACTAGCTGTACTGTTGGCAGAAATCAATTACTTAATCAACTACTGAATAATATATTATAGACTATTCTAATAATTAGTCTCTAGAAACCACTAAAGTACTTCAAATAGTCTGCTGAAACTTATCCAAATATTACAAAAGAAACAAATTTAAGAAAACCTAAGAGGGTATTAGGTGCATGTGAAGTTAAATGTTGGTTAGTTGATAATCAATGTAATTAGTAACCAATCAACTAACTCAAGTCAAGTTTTATGACTTAAATAGGAATCAGATCACATGCATACCATGTATATATAGCGACCTAATAAAAAAGGGGACATATCTAGAATTTGACAAATTCAAAATTCTTGAATTATTTACATCATATCAAAAAATTCAAAAGTTTACATAGGGCCAGAAACTTCAAAAATGTAATGGTAATTTAAGTTTCCCCTTTTATCACGTTTTCCACTTTTATGAATATACATGAATAACATGACACAATTAGTTTTATAGCATCAGATTAGTGTTATTAGAGATAGGTGTATTTAATGATAATTATTTCGTTTAATTGCAGAGATTTTATAAAATGAGCAAAAAAATATCAGATTAGTAGAAGAATTTCCTTATCAGATTAACTCTAAATACACCTAAATACGTACGAAGTAGAATAATTATCACTATCTCAAGGATGTACCCAAGATTTAACAAAAATATGTAAAAATTAAGAAATATTTAGTTTTGTATAATTTGACAAATACATCAATATTTTTGAATTTAAATCATATAAAAAATTACACCGTTAAAAAAAAGGGCCATAAACTTTATAAAAAAATAATGGTAAGTTTTCTCACTTTATATGAATGGTTATAGTTTAAGAAATGTTAGGTTATGTATAATTGCAATCTAGCTAGAAAGTCTTAATTTCCAACTTGGGAGGTCTCTCTTTATGCATCCAGAAAATGCATATTTTTGGTTGGTCCATCTTGGCCCCCATACCCTATATGCACGTCAACCTTTTTAGAAATTAATCATCTTAATGACCAAAGTAGCTGGTAGTAGTTCCAATTAATTAGATTTGTATTTTATTTTGATGGGACTATATGAGTTCGTTTTTGATCTAGTAACTGAATGCTCTCTTTAAAACATATGGAGTACAAGTACTATTTTTTCAATGAAATCGTTGCTTGATTCGTTCAAAAATCAGGGTCGTATCAATATGGCGTGTTATTAAAGCCTTCAGGTTATTATTTCAACTTGTGTGTTATTTGATGTTTACTTTTATTATCTTATTGAGTAATGTACAATATATATATGAAGTTTTTTTTTTCTTCCCAATATAACTTTAAATTTATCGTAGTTATTTTAAAATGGTGTCATAGACTATGAAAAAACACGATGAGTTTAATAGGAGGTGGTCGACTATGAAGAGATTATGTAACATCATAATAACAACGATTGTGATACTATTATAGAGAGGAAGAAGCTAAGAAGGGTTTGGAAATAGATAAAGAGAGATCATTAAATCAGTAAATATGAAATGGACTAAAAACTGATTGGAGTACAGAAGAAAATATAAAAGGTCTTGATCATACTACTCCCAAAAAAATTGACCAGCTTTTATATCCCAAAAAGAGAGTTTATAGAATTTAAGCCACAAAAACTTTAGGTGGTTTGGTTGCTTAACTTATAAGTTGGGGAGTTTAACTCATGAAAAAGCACTTTCAAGAGGGTCAAAAGTGTATTAAATTCAATTTTTTTTTTAATTTTATTATTATTACTTCGTATCTTTTGTTATTTTAATGTAAAAATAATTGTGCAGGATAATTAATATAGACATACAAAATAAACTACTGTTAATTTGTACTGTAAGTATTATGGAGTACCTTAAATACTTTAACTAACAAACTTAGTTGTTTGGGATCGGAATGTTAAGGAGGAAAGGAAGATCTTGCAATCCGATTATTTAGTTGTGTACTTGTGTTTGTCTACAATTGATGGGATAGATTTAGGCATTGATACGATGGTCACCCAATTTTTATTGTGAAATAATTTAATTCCCATGTCTTATTTAGCCACCATTTTATGTCCCTTGTCTCCTTCTCTCTTATAATTGGATGGTTTTTTGTTAATTTTCCAACTAAAGTCGTGACTAAGTTTACCTTTCATTTTCAAAATTGGCCAGGAGTTTAAGCAGCCTACCCTTTTTGGTTTTCTAGTTCATGGTATGGTCACCCAAAAACTTTGGTGATTTTTAATCAATGGTTATATGGTCCTAATTAATAATTAATTTATTAAAATTAGTATATGTACGTATTTTTTTTTTTAGTCTTTTAATTTGTGTTTGCGTTTCTCAAACAATTGTTCGTGTAGTCAAGTAAGAGTATTCCCTTAACCCACAACTAAATGTCCAATATTTTTCTATCAGTATATTAAAATGAATTGTACGTACTCATACTGATTAGAATGTACTCATATACAGTACGTACATGTCATTCTAATTTAGAAAAAATAATGACATCTATTTTAATAATTTCAAAATAATATTCCGTACATGTAACTAATTAACAATATTATATTAGAAGCCGAGACCGCCACATAATTATTATCATTTCTACGAAGTACTTGGAATTTAGGTATATCTTGAAAATGAGATGAATTTGGCACAAAATGTTTTTCAAGTTGGGGTGACAAATTTCCAAAGCATATAAATACCTCTAGGATAGAAACAAATATGGAAATATGGTACCCCTTAACTTTATTTTTTATTCAACACACAAGATATTTCAAGATTTGGATTAGGCTTAGTAAAAAGCGCCACATGGCACACTATCATAAGCTAGATTATCAAGGAGATGATAACATAATAAGGGTAATATGGTCACTCACAGTTTTCTCTTTAATTTCAGTTAAACTTGGCAGGTGTTTTAGAAATTGAAGGTAATGAGGGAGAAAAGGCGTGATCTTGAAGCGTTTTGTCACAACAATTTGAGGTAAAAAGGGATGCCAAGAAATCTAGGATGGCCCTTTGAGTGGGTGGATAAGCATGTCTTTTTCAATTTGTACTGTCTTTGAAAATTCTTTCTCCAAATTAATTTAGATTTGGTCTTGTTTTGTAGAGATATTTAGCCTATGATTGGAGATAAGGTTATTTTGAAGGTTGATATGTTCAATGGATGTTAAATAGTTTAGTTTGAAATGTTCTGGATGATTCATGTGTGGGTGAAATCTAAGAGACGATATATATCCTTATTATTTAAGATTAGATATCAACCTTTGTGGCTCCATATATTTGCAACGGAAAAAAAAATTGACATAAATCTGGTAGTTAATTAACAATTATGAGTTTGATCATGTATACTACTTAAAATGGAATAGCCTTATAAAAAAAAATTGACTCATTATTAAAATAAAAGTATAACTAATTGGAAAAATTGTCAAAAATAATACAATCTTTGGCCCATTCTTTTTTAATAATACAACCTTTTGATTACTTTGTAATAATACATCTTTTAGGGGGTTCGTTTTAAACAAGACAAAATCGAATTTTCGGTAAACTTTGAGGTTAGGAAAGGGGAGGGGATGAGTTTTTGGTGGTGGGGATGAGGAAAGGTGGAATATCTCCTCCCCTTCTCCCACCTCAAAACCCACCGAAAATTCGATTTTATCTTGTTTAAAGTGAACACCCCTAAAGGTTGTATTGTTACAAAATAATCAAAAGGATAGAAAATTTCCGAGTGCTTTTTTCATCGGAAAAGCCATCGGAAATTATTTTAAAAGCCATTTGAAATTTTCGAAGGCTTTATCCATCGGGAATTATATATAGTCATTGGAAATTTCCTACTGCCACCAAAACCATTGAAAATTATGCATTTTTCGATGGTTTTATATGACCATCGGAAACTATTCATCGCAAATATTGTGTTTTCTTATAATGAACCATGTTGGATCTTGTTAAATTCGATTCATTTCAATTCAAGTCATTTCCCATTTTATAAGCAAGTAATGTTGACACTCACTCAGTGGCAAAATGGGATATATATTTGTATGCACGCATGAGTTCCGATCCTAATCTCTAAAGTTTCATGACTTTGGCAGAGTTATATTTGCAATAATAAATCCTCCACTTTAAATTCATTTTTCTCTGAAAAAAGTCAAACCAACTACTTAATCAACTAACGACTAATTAAACCAATTATTTTTACCATTTTAGGAATGGATATATATTTTTACCACCTTTTTGTAAACCTCATTTTGAGTTTAGTTGCAGTTTTAGTTTAGATTTTTTTTTTTTTTTTTTTTTGAAGTTTAATTACCACCTTATTGTGTTTATCGGAAGACTATTCAATGGCTACATTAAAATTGTGGCCATTGTATTACTTTTAATCTAGACCCTTTATTTTTTAGTGGAAATCCTATCCATTCATTTATTAAACCATAACTTTTTTTAATCCAAAAAAACTGCTTTTACCAATTAATAAAAAAAATCAATAAAACTCTATCAATTTATTTAATGATCGTATAACTATTCCTCCATTGATGGAAGATTGAGAATTAATTTACACACATATACTCCGATAATATAAACATCAAGAATTCAAATTATGTGATGAAACAACATTAGATTGATTAACATAAGCATTAGATCAGATTACAGAAAATGGAAGCAAGGTATAGCAGAAATGATCAATGGTGGAATTTTGATCGGATCACCATGAACTAATTGTTTTAATTTCTGCTGTGTAGGGTTACCTATGAAAACCATTATTAATTCATGGTAAGCAATGGAGTAATTTAATAATGTAATACTCCGTATGAGGATCCGAGTTTAGAAAGGAAGGGGGTAATGCAGTTTTAATTTTTGATTTTTTTTTTTTTTTTTTTTTTTTTTTTTTTTTTTTTTTTGTCAAGTCAAGTGCCTCAACTCAATATGGATGACGTGGAATTAATATCAACAAGTGTACGACCATGATTTAAAAGTTATAGTGGCCACAAAATTATTGTAGCCATTGCAAAATTGTCCTGTGTTTATCAGCTTTTGATTAGTTAGTTATTAATATCCTGTTATATTTCCAGGAATTCATCATGTGGGTGCAGTCACTAACTTCTTTTCCTTTTTCTTTCTCTCCCTTTATACGTCTCCTCGCTCTTTTATCCTTGATTTTCGTCATTCTCAACGATATACCAAGTGACCAAATCTTTAAAGTGCAAACCCTAATAAAAAAAACACCTAAATTCGGCTAAGAAAAATTTTATAGAGGTTTTTTTTTACCTAATTATTGTTCATCCAAGGAGGGAGAAGCATTAATTATTAGCGCCCTAATATAATTGGAAAGGTTTTGTATTGAATTTGTATAACACTCGGTTATTATCGTCCGATTCATATTATTTTCAGGTAATAATTACTCATAATCCCTTAATCTAAAATGAATACAACGTACTATATGCTAGTTAAAGAGCATTTGTTTTTGTTAAACATTGTTAAGTTCTATTTTCTAACCCTTTTTTTTTTTTTTTTTTTTACTATTATTATTATTTTGCGGTCTCATTATTATCATTATCATGAGTAGTTGAGTACACATTAGATTACCCCTTGCGTTTTATTTTGAACTCTAGTATTTGGTTCTTTGATTGTTGTAGTGGGATTACCTTCATCACTTTTCATTGTAATATTTTTGATGTAAGGATAATCTTCTAATATATATATCGTCCTATTTTGTGTTAAAAAGAAGAGTACACATTAGAAAAAAATAATTAAACAAATAATTAGCTTAGTACACAACCCACATCGATCATTTTTATTTATTTGAAATAGAGTAAGAGTGAAAGTTATCCAGTTAAATTTCAAAATATCAATAAAAGATAAGGTAATTAAAGTCATTATTAGTCAGATAATTTCTCATTTAATTTTATTTTATAATCTCCCAGTCTTCTCTTAACTAAGTGGGAACAAGAGACAAAAAACATAATTAGGTGATGAATAGTGAGATTTGCTTAATTAGTCAAGTAAATGGCACGTTAAAGCATGCACACATATTGTACTTTGCATGACATGCAAAAGCGAGGCTCCACTAAACCCTACGTCAATGGATAACTTTGTCTAGCGGAATTTACCAAATCACGGCATTATTTTACGCCTTTCTATAATAAGTTTCAAACCTAATTAAGTGAATCCAATTAAATGATCTACGATAATTATGTACATATTAATACAAGTACGTACCAACAAGTTTTATTTACTTTCTACATCATATTTTATACTATTTATATAATTATTACATGCAAATACATACAAATATGCAAGTACAAAACACCTAACTTAGCGTCTAATTAATCTCAACCTTATCTTAAATTAGCAACTCCTAAATTTATTTATTTGTACACATTTTTGTTTTTAATTTTTACTTTGGAGTAAATTAGACGTGTAATTCCATGTGACAATGTTCTGTAATTGTAGTAAAAGAGTAGGCTTCTACCATAAGTTAATTGCACGATGGTTCATATGTATAAGATTTGGAGATTGATGTAAGTCATGTCAATTTGATGAAGAAGCTCTAAGTTCAATATCAATTTTGGTTTTATCACGAGACAAAGAAATTAGTATATCAATTGTTGTTGAAAACTTAAAGTGCAATTATAATTTCGTGTACCTCATGATCTTTTCCATACATATATACTTTGAGGAGACTCAATCACGCATTTAGGATTTTGGAAGCTAAGTGGTCAATTATTTAGTTTCGACATTGGCAAAATTTTGTATGATCGAGGGTAGAAAGATACAGAGTATCGCTATTATTATTTGGTAGTCATAAAAACTGTAAATTTGCAACTAATATATAATTGAGGTAGTATTAAAAAGTATATGAGACCGACATAATTTTTGCTACGTACTATTTATCCTGGTATCTTCTTAATTATATTGATTCAACGGATTAATTAGTAAGCAAAAATGTTACATAATTCTTTAATTTCACCTTAGTTAAATTTTATTAATAAGTATGCACAAATGCCAATTTTTTAACCAAGGGTACATTTGGCATTTTAATCCTTGTTCTTTACTTAAGTTTTGCTAAAGTTAATATTGATATATAAGTCGAAACCAATTCTTATTAGGTTAATTCAATTGGCTGCTTTAATAAGCGCAGTAACATATATTGATATATAAAAATCATTTTAATTGTCCATTGAAATCAGATCTGATTACTAAAAGTCACATTCAATCTATAGAAACAATACAAAATAATTACATCTAACTGTATATTAGTTTTCTAATGCTTTTCAATTCGAGCCCATCAAATACATCACTTTATTCATTTAGCAACAACGTTTTGTATGTGTAGCCATTAAGTACTCCGTGTGTATGTAACCGAATTAAAAAGTATATGATACATTGAGTGTACGTATGTTACAAAATAGAACAGATGTTCGATCTCTACACATGTTATCGCCGAAAACCCCGACTAATCCATAGACTTCATTGTGAAACAAGGACTTAACTAGTATGAAAGTTCAATTGCTGACCATATATATGTACATAAGAAATTAAACTTTTGATTGATCATACATATATGGCATGTGTCTATCGTTTCACAAACTAGTTAGTTGAAATTTGTGAGGTGTCTTGCAAATAGTTACGAATGAAGGAGAAATGCATGGCCAAACAAATCATAGAAAGAAATATATTTCATACGTTACGTATGCCATCTATGTTGTAGTGCATCACAATTTATATGACATTCATACACACAATATGAAAAAATTAAATGAAATCATATTATAAATTTATATTTATATATTCTTCACAAGTTACTCAAAAACTTTATAAGAAATAAAGGAGAATCTGTTAAGATACAACTATGAAGTTTTATTTTCTGAAAAAAACTTATTTTTATTTTTATGTGGGACCCAAAAATTTGTTGGGAGGTTTGGGAGCAAATTATAAAGTTGTTGGCTTTAAAAGAGCCTATTTTTTAAAAAAAATTACGTGGCACAATAAAATTGCACAAATAAAGGTGAGTAATAAGGTTCGAAATTGTTGAGAGTGAGCCACGTAGGATAATAGTAGTGAATCTTAATTTATAGTAAGAAAATAAAAATAAAATAATAAATAGAAATTGTATGAATAATGTGTTGCTAGATAAGAAGACACGCATAATTGAAAGGTAAAGATCGATAAGGAGAGATCCCACCATAAAATGGTTACCACCTTAGCGGCCGTAAGTTTGTAAAGCCGTACTCTTATGGGGTTGGAAAGGTATCATTTTGGCTTCTTATTCCAAATTATTTTGCTTTGATTCTCTTCAATTTGATTACTTCTTCCTTCTAAGCTAGCTTTAATTTCTATTCAAATTAAAGTGGATTTTGTTTGAATTGAGTAGATAAAATAAAATTATGGGACATTAAGAAATCAAGAGTAGATGGGACAAAATATGACACAGATGATCCGAAATGGCTCGATATAAACCCACTATTGATCTAATACTCGCTTAATTTTACATATTACACGATGAATTGTACGGATCATGAATGAACATGGATATTATTTTTAAAATTGTCACTACTATAAGAAGCTTCCCCCGATCATGTAGTCATGTACAAAATACAAAATATTCATGCATGTTCCATTGACCCATGGACCCTACACTATACAATTTGAAAGTATTTGATAAATAGATTTTAGCTGGCTTCTTGTAAATAATATGCGGTGTAAAGCTTTTCTTCATTCATTAGAGATGCCATCAATATATAGAGTACAAAGATATTCTGTTGGACTTAGGAAACAATCTAAATAAGATCAAATACTACCAAAAATCCTAAGTTACGCCAACTATGCAATATAAGATAATATCATATATTTCTATTTTAACACCCCCCCTCCCAAGTTGGAGCACGATGTGGATCGAAAGTGCCCAACTTGGACAAGAGGTTATCAAATTGTCGTTTACCAAGGGCCTTGGTAAAAATATCCGCCAACTGAGAGTCTGTAGAAACATGAAACGACTCAATTATACCATCCGAAATGGCATCTCGCACAAAGTGACAATCAACCTCAATATGTTTGGTGCGTTCGTGAAACACCGGATTCTTGGCAATGTGAAGGGCCGATTGACTATCACAAAATGATGGAATAGCCTTGGGATGTTGAATGCCAAGACTAAGCAATAAACCCTTTAGCAATTTCAAGTCACAAGTAACATCAGTCATAGAGCGATACTCCGCCTCTGAGGATGATGTGGAAACTGTGGGTTGTTTCTTTGTCTTCTATGAAATGGGAGACTTGCCTAAGAAAACCAACCATCCGGTCAAGGAACGACGAGTGAGTGGACAAACTGCCCAATCTGAGTCACACCACCCTTGCAAAGTCAAATCACTATCAACTCGAAGCAAAATTCCTTATCCCGGGGTTCCCTTCAAATATCTGACAACCCAAAGAACTGCTTCCCAATGCTCGACTCGAGGTTGTTGCATAAATTGAGATAAAATGTGCACTGAATATGCAAGATCAGGCCGAGTTATTGCAAGATATACAAGTCGGCCAACCAGACGAAGATACATCTCTGGGTCTGACATAGTGGCACCCTGTGCGTGACCCAAACAGTGATTCTGCTCCATAGAAAAACCCGACGATTTTGCACCAGTCAAACCGGCCTCTGAAATGATATCAAGAGTATATTTTCGCTGGCATAGAAACAATCCAGTTGCACTCCGAGCAACCTCAATGCCAGGAAAATATTTCAAAGCACCAAGATCTTTCATTTTAAAAAATCTGACAAATAAGCCTTAAAAGCACTCAAAGCAGCGGAATCATTACCCGAAATTATAAGATCATCAACATATGCCAAAATATTAATCTGATTAGATCCCTTAGTGAATGTGAACAAGGAATAATCAGAGTAAGATTGGAGAAAACCATACCCTTTCAAAGCTGTGACCAGTTTAGCAAACCAACATCTTGGAGCCTGTTTCAGACCATACAACGATTTTATCAATTGACAAACAAATTCGGATTTTGAGTTTCAAACCCGGGAGGCAATTTCATGTATACTTCTTTATCAAGATCACCGTGAAGAAATGCATTGTGAACGCCCATCTGGTGAAGTTCCCAATTCTTCGATGCAGCAATAGCAAAGAAAGGTCGGACTATAGTCATTTTTGAAACAGGAGCAAAGGTTTCATTATAGCCAATGCTCGGCTTTTGATGATTACAGAACACTACTAATCTTGACTTGAGACGTTCGACATCTCCATTTGAGATATTATTTGTTTTGTATACCTACTGGCTACCAAGGGCACGTTTTCCCGGCGGCAATTCTTCTAAAGTCCATGTCCCATTATCTTCCAACGCTCTTATTTCCTCTTGCATTGACTTCCTCCACCCCTCATGCTTCATTGCCTCTTTAAAAGATTTCGGTTCTTGACTCGAAATTATTACTGCCAAAAAATGACGATAATTTGCAGAAAATTTGTCACAATTAATATAATGTGCTATAGGGTAAGGAGTACCTGAGGATCGCTGTGAACATGGAGTAGACGTTGATGGAGATGGACTTTTTGCTAACACCGTGTGCGTCACATAATCACGCAATTTTACCGACGGAATTTTGTCTTGAAAGCCTCGACCAAGCTGCTGGGACTGAGCTGTCGTGGACTGATCAAGCTAAGGGGTTGAGCTTGGTTTGTTGTTGCTGCCTCGGGCTGGGGGTTAGACCCGAGCTGAGGGTGGACTGGGATAGCAGCTTTGTGCTGCTGTTGCGTGGCTGCAGTGCCCTCCGCGGCCTCCCTGCGGGCAACAGCAGATTGCCGCAGGTTGCCTGCGGAGTGGTTTGTGAGGGGGCTGGCAGCTTGCTGTTGTTCCAGTTCAACCTGCTCGTAAGGGGGCTGCTGAACCGCAATGTCTTCCTCAACGACATTCAACTCTTGCGCTACACCATGTACTAAATAATTCTCAAAATCTAGATCAACCACGACAGCATCAATCATGGGTACAATGTTTTTTGGCTCAATATTCACCTCATTCTTATCACGAAATGGAAAGACATCCTCAAAAAAACTTCACATCTCGGGAAACAAAAAACTCTTTCTTTTCCAGATCATATAATGACCATCCCTTTTTGCCAAACGGATACCCCAAAAATACACATTTTCTACTCCGGCTCTCAAATTAATCCCCCTTGGTTTTCTGATTATGGGCTAAGCATAAACACCCAATGGTACGAATAGTATTATTTGATGGTGGAAAGCCAAATAAAATCTCAAAAGGTGTTTTGTTGTTTAATAACGGAGAAGGAGTCCTATTAATCAAATGAACGGCCGCAAGAACACATTTCCCCATAAAGTAAATAGGTAACTGTGCCTAAAAACACAAGGCTCTAGCAACATTTAAAATGTGTTTGTGTTTTCGTTCGACTTGACCATTTTGTTGGGGAGTCCCAACAGAAGATGTGTAAAACAGAACCCCAGTGGCATTAAAATAGTCACGCAAGCAATTAAATTTCGTACCATTATCGCTTTGAACAATTTTAATTGTTTGAGAAAATTGACGTTCAATCATTGCAACAAAATTCATGAAAACACGAAAAACTTCTGTTTTATCATCCAACAAATAAACCCACACAGCACGGGAAAAATCATCAACTATAGTAAAAAAATAACGAGCTCCACAAGAAGAAGTATGCCTATAAGACCCCTACAAATCACAATGTATTTTCTCAAACATACGGCTTGCTTTATTATCACTAATAGGAAACTTGTCCCTAGGGTGTTTGGCCTTAAAACAAACTTCACAATTTTTATCTGAGTTACCCTTAAGACTATCAAGAGGATGTAACTTCACTACATTCTCCGACGGATGACCAAGTCTCTTTGTGCCATAGATCTAACTGAGATGTTGCCGCATTCACTGAGATTTGTTGCACCGAATGTCCTCCGAAGTAGTAAAGTCCATCTCGTCTAGCTCCCGTTCCAATCAGCGTCCCCATTTGGTCCTGTATAGCACACATAGAGAAATTAAAATTTGACAATACATTGCAAATCATCGTTTAGTTAAGAAACCGAAATCAAATTGCAAGTCAAGTTGGGGACATAGAGAATATGATTAAGCACAATGGAATCTGATAAGCGAACTGAGCCCTCTTTCTCGACAAGAATAGTCTCACCATTCGACAAGCCAACCGGACAATCAAAAATAGAAGTTGTATCAAACAACCACGAAAAATTGCCCGTGACATGATGAGTGGCACCTGTATCAATAATCCACAAATTATCATCAAACTTACCATTCAATCGATTATTCGACATCTTAGTATTACCGATAACAGCTGCGATAGCCTTCCATTGATCCGAGTAGGGGTGTTCGTGGTGCAGTTTGGATCATAAACCGTACCAAACCGCAAAAGTGCGGTTTGTAATTTTTTCAAACCACACCGCAAAATGCAGTGTGGTTTGCGGTTTAACCGTATTTTATTAAAATTGTAATTATTCTTTTTAAAACAAAAATTTTATTTTATTTTATTTTATAATTATTAATTTATAATTCAAATATTAAAATCTTTTTATTAACCTTTAATTAACTAATAGTTAAAGATTAGCTCATATATTTTAGTTCTTTTATATAATTTTAATGAAAATATAGAATAAAAATCGCAAACCGCATTAAAGTGTGGTTTGGTCTCAATATTTTTGGAAACCGCACCAAACCGCGGTTTGGTCATTTTTAAAAACCGCACCGCAATTTTCAAACCGCAAACCGTACTCTGTACAGCCCTAGATCCGGGGTGAAAAGCTGAGAAGTGGAAGCTGTATTATTGTTGATGCCTGGCACCGAAGACCCTACATTGCTGTGCGTTGCATTTGCACGAGGTGTGCCTCGACCATTGCCTGTGTTGCTGCCACGACTCCGACCTGCCCCATCAGACCGTGGCTAATCAAACCACCCTTCAGGATAGCCATTAAGTTCATAGTAGTCACCAACTTTGTGACCCTGCTTCTTGCAATGAGTACAGACTTGCAAATACCAGCACCCCGAAACATCATGTCCTACCCTTTTACAATGAGTGCAGGTGGATTTTTCTCCTCGGCCACGCCCCTTACCTACACTAGGAGCAACAACACGCACAACGAAGCCTACTGCCTCCGTTGTTTTATTCTCTGGAGTTGTCTTTGCTTGCCGAACTCGCTCATCTTGAATTGCTAGCTGATATGCCTGATCAGTGGTGGGCAAAGGGTCTTGGGAGAGGATGTTGGCCCGCAATTGAGCGTAGTACTCAAAATTCAAACTCATAAAAAATCGTGCAGCTTTCATGTCTCACGTCTTTGAGCGTGGAGTTCACCTGCCTTGCAATTTGAGCAACACGCACAATTGATTATGGGTTCATGATGAAATAGCTCCTCCCACAGAGCATTTAATTTGCCAAAGTAGGTGGAAACAGACATGGATTTTGTCTGCTCGCACTTTGCAATCGAGGATTTCAATTGTTGAATTCTCGGACCATTAACAAGTGCAAAACGCTGCTTACGATGATCCCATAGCTTCCTTGCCTCTCTATATTTTGCCAGGGTACTCTTGACCTCGTGATCTATGGTATTCATAATCCACAAAACAAGCATAGCATTAATTGTGTTCTAATCCGACTGCGTACAGGGGGGAGTCGGATTAGTAATCGTTCCATCCAAAAAATCAAACTTCCGGCGTGCCTTCAAAGCCATCTGAATATCCGCATCCCAATCATCGTAATTGTCCTCGGGTCGGAGTTATAAAATCACCAGGTCGATCTTGCGACCCAAGGTAAAAAGGAGAATTTGGTTCAATTTTCGAAGGTGATGGCGGCGGTGGTATATCATCGCCTGCCATTGTTGGGGTTTAAAAAAAAATTTCGGCTCTGATACCATGTAAAATAATGTGCAATGTAAAGCTTTCCTTCATTCATTAGAGATGCCATCAATATATAGCGTACAACGATATTATGTTGGACTAAGGAAACAATCTAGATAAGATCAAATACTACTAAAAATCTTAAGTTATGCCAACTATGCAATATAAGATAATATCATATATTTCTATATTAACACTTCTTCATTGAATTTTCGCCATTTAACTTGTTCAAAATAAAACATCTTACCGTCATTCACTAAATGCCACAACATTAAACTTGCCATATAATGAAGCTAAGTACATCAGGGGATTTCCTTAATTAATCTAAAAAATATTTGATTAGATCATTCATCTTACCTAAAACCAAAATCTAATAAAATAAAATAAAAAATACAGTAATTCACTTCATGATCATATAAGTTGTCACAAAAAGTCAAAAGGTCAAAGAAGAGATGGGAGGTGAGATGCAATAATGAGTCTCACAGGAAAGCAAGGGTCTTAAAGCGTAGAATTGTGTCAATCTTAAACTTCCATTCCGTGTAATGTACTTGGGACCTGAGAACAGAATCTAAATTCACTACTTATAATATAAATAATTAACTAAATAATTAGATAAACAACTAAATAATTAAATAAATAATTAAGTAAATAAAAAATAATAAAATATATAAATTTAAATTACATTAAAAGGGAATTTCAGGAGGGGACAATCAGAGGATGTTGCTTGACGCATTTGCATTAAACTTTCCTCGTAAAACGAGATTATATAATTTGAGTTTGAAGTAAATTTATATTATTTGCTAATTTAACTTCTGCGTGATCATGCATGTGACTCTTTGAGTAGGAGGTAAGCTAATTTTACCCTATTGCCTCTTCTTATGTGCCCTAAATTAATACCAAGTTTATGCATGCTGACTATATCTAGGTTATTATGTACAATTAACTAGCTTAATTACTTTAAACTATATATTTTTATATATTAATTAAAAGCATGTATTATAATTAATTATGTATGTGATGCTTAATTAGTATAGCGAGTTGGATCGGCTAATGTTCACATGCACTCGTCCACTTTTCATTTATATTTTATTATGGAAATAAGCTAGGATAGCTATTAGTTAAACCTATTAGTAATGAGCTTATCATATCACAAATTTAATTTAAGTATGATTATATGTTGTCATTATCCTACCAAAGTTTACTAAACAAAGTATAATAAGAGTATAATTCGTAGGAGATAATAAGTATGAGTAGTAAATCACTTCTAGCTTCATGGATCCTCTATAATCATACATAAAAACTTATGCTTTCGCAAAGGACACATATATATGTTTTTGTAATTCAATAAAATATCGTTGTTTTGGCAATAATAATTTATAGTTTCCAATCATTATTTCATTAAAATCTTAAACATAATACTCTCAGGGCATATGAAGTTTATATATAATTTTTCATCATAAAAGTTTTAATTATCTTTTATTTGTTATAAACATGAAGACAAAAATAAGCAAGAAATTTCATATAATTTGGCTATACTAAAAAAAAAAAAAAAAGAGTGAAACTCACGTAAATTACATGTACAATGAGGTAGGATGAATCGGTTCCTTGTAACATCAAATTAATAGTTTTAAGGGCAATCTTATTAAATAATTGGGATGCCTTTTAATGTGAGGAGTAGAACATAAGATGTTGATCAAATGGTCCATATTATATAATCAACTATTTTTTTTTTCTTTATTACATATGCCTAACATTTCATATACACAAAACGTTTCTAGCTATATTTTTGTATTATGTTCTATTTTAATATTCATAATGTTAATAAAAAAAATTTTCATATAAGTTGTCATAACAAGTGCATGTTTCTTAAAATATAAAGCATACATCGCGTGTATTTAGATGTATTTTTATATATATACGAGATACATATATATATATAAACAAAAGGGCTAGAAAGAGAAGTAACAGATCAAAGGCAAAAGAATAATGGAAAGTGATTTTTTTTGGCATACCAATTGTAAGAGACAATTTTCTATGTTCTTTTTACATAGAGGTCAGTGTGTCGTTTTAGTGTGTCAAAATCAGTTTCTATGAATTACTCCGTACTCATACATTAATAACTCTGTAATAAAGGAGAAGAAGGAAAAATCACGTGAGTAGTTCGTGGGGTGGGGGTGAGGGGGGGGGGGGGGGGGGGGGTTGACTGGTCAGCGAAGAAGGTGACATGTCGAAGAATTGAAAAGAGGGAAATCCAGAAACAGAAGGAGGAACACAAAGACAATGTAAGTGGCAGTGAATGTGAAGGTGATTGAACGAATAAAAATTTAAAATAAAATTAAAAAAAAAAAAAAAAAAAAAAAAAAAAAAAAAAAAAAAGTGGGAAATGCACGCCAAACGCACGGCTATCGCTGAGTGTAACGTAACATAAATCCATTATATTAGCTTTACCAACAAGCACCCTTTACTTTGCCCCCCTTTCCCCCTTTCGATACTCCTTTCTTGTCATCTTGCCTAGCCTACCTTGTTTGCCGATATTCCATCTTGATTGCTCTCGTTGTTGATCTATAAGATCACATGAATTGAATTGAACTGAACTAAATCGAACTGAATTAACTCTGATAATATCGATATCGATCATTTTTGTATGATAATCATGTAATATGAAGTAACAAACTTAGAGTTTGATCGATATGCTTAACTTCACTCGACTTGAATGACTCATCACATACTTAAATTTAAAATGACCCTTTAAGTGTTATCTCTAACTTATAAAATTTGTCCATGGTTTTTCTTTTGATTTTTTATTTGTTTGTATCTCTAAATTAATTTCCTAAATTACTAGACCTATAAAACCTCCTTACTATTTTTTTTTTTGAAAACATAAAACCTCCCTACTAAATACTACTTATATTGTCATTATTTTTATTAATAAAATTTGGTCTAATTTATGTCTAATGTGATTTGATTTTACAAATTTTATCAACATATATTGTGGACTTCTTCATTATACTTGGTATAAATTTATATGTATTTTTTTTTTTTTAAAAAAAAAACACTAATCTATAAGTGTTGATAAAGAAAAAAAAAATGCTTTATGTTAAGGCAAAAAGATCAAATAACACCAAATCATTCAACTACTAGTGATAACTTTATTTGAAATAAGAAAAGCTAGGCTTCTTGTAAAAAATAAAAAAGAAAGAAAAGCTAGGCTTGTTTTATTGGATTTGATACTTTCATTGATTGCAACTTTGCAAGCTTTAGATGTATAGCACTAGATTTCTTTATTATCTCGACTCAAACTCATAGATTTTGTCTATACTATCGTATAAGACAACTGTCCAATTACGGCAAGATCTAACACAAACAAGACAATGTATTTCATGCATGTTGATGAGCCAATGTGTGTCTTAAGAGCAAGTGCTCTCACAAGTCACAACACGCTCAACTCAACACCATGCATTTATACTTATCAATATTTAAGCGTGGAAACAATTTTGTATCGGAATGCAAACTTCAATACTAGTTTTATTGAATGATACGGAGTATTTGTTATATTGATTCTGCTATTAATGTCCGAATTATTTTTAAAAATTCAAATAATTCAATCAAAATACAATACCTTAGATTATTATATAACTTATGTTTTCAAAAAGTGAAAATAATATGAAGCATTGAGTATTTAATATGGAACCAGATGACAAGCTAAGTCCTTTTTTTTTTTTTTACGGTAAGTTGGAAGATAATTAACATTTATGGGCTATACAATTTCTTATCTATACACCCGAACTTTCAACTATAAATTTGAACAATGCGACGTGAAATTATGAGAGAACATACAACTAAAATGGTTGTGTTTTTAGTTTTTATGTTAATGCTTGTATCTAGTAGTTAATATGTATAGGGATTCAATGTAAGTATTAACTAGATACAACTCATAGAAGTATTAACGTAAAAAGGTGGTTGAAACATGAAAGTAATAAGTGAGCAAAAGCTAGCCAATTTGACCGTGGAAGCAACTAGTACAAATGGTGCAATTATATGTTGCTTTTTATGGCTGCAATTCATGCGACAAAATATGCCTTCATCACCTTTACGTGCATGGTAAGTGAACTTCAATTACTAATCTTAATCTCTTATCTTTATTTTTTTTCAAACTTATCCTATTAGTAAAGGGTATTATGGTCATTAACCCTTCATTACGAAGTTTCTGATAAACTCAAGAACGATGGGAGAAAACGGCTTAGCCTTCTGTATTCTATTAATCACAAATATATACTCAATACAATAGAATACCTAACTTGCCTAAAACTCCTAACAAGATAGACTTGCCAAATATACAATATTAACATAAATATAACAAACCAAACTCTAAAACTCCCCCTCAAGTTGGAGCATGTAAATCACGAATGCCCAACTTGCGTAAGAGAAAACCAGACTGTTGACGTCCAAGAGCTTTGGTGAGAATATCTGCTAACTGATGACCTGTCGGAACATATGAGGTAGAAATATTACCGTTTATCAACTCATCACGAACAAAATGACAATCTACCTCAATATGCTTCGTACGTTCATGAAACACCGGATTCTTAGCAATATGCAAAGCCGACTGATTATCACAAAACAACTGCATAGGCTTTGAATGCTTAACACCAAGAATAAACAACAACATTTTCAACCATTTCAACTCACGAGAAGTGAGGGACATAGACCTGTATTCGGCTTCAGATGAGGATGTGGCTACAGTTGGCTGTTTCTTAGTCTTCCAAGAAACAGGGGAACGACCTAAGAAAACAAAATAACCTAACAAGGAACGCCGACTCAACGGGCATGCCGCCAATCACTATCACAAAACGCCGTCAAGCGTAAATCCGTCGTAGGTCGCAACAAAATACCTTGTCCCGAACTACCCTTAAGATAGCGCAAGACACGAATGGCCGCATCCCAATGAGAAACCTGTGGAACACTCAAAAATTGTGCCAAAACATGCACTAAATAACTCAACTCCGGTCGAGTGACCGACAAGTAAACCAAACGACCAACCAAACGACGATACTGTTCCGGATGAGCAAACGGCTCACCGGAGGCATGTGCAAGACGATGATTCTGCTCCATCGGAGTATCAATGGGTTTACAACCCAACATTCCTGCCTCAGTCAAAATATCAAGAGCATACTTTCGTTGTGAAAGAAAGATGCCCGCTGCACTCCGAGCAACCTCAATGCCCAAGAAATACTTAAGCAATCCCAAATCCTTCATATAGAAGCATTTGCTCAAATAGGCTTTAAAACGAACAATGGCATCATGAGAGGAGCCTGCAATTATCAAGTCATCGACATATACAAGAACATGTAAAGAGACACTACCCTGTACATAGCTAAATAGAGAGTAATCAGCATATGAGTTTTTAAACCCAAAACTTCGCAGAGCACTTGACAGTTTTGCGAACCACTGCCTCGGGGCTTGTTTCAAGCCGTATAAAGATTTCTCCAACCTGCAAACTTTGCCAGGTGTCGGAGTACCGTACCCTAGAGGTAATTGCATATATACTTCTTCTTCCAAATCACCATGAAGAAAAGCATTATGAACATCTATCCATCTGATGTAACTCCCAATTCAAAGAAACTGCAACAGATAACAAAACACGTACCGTAGTCATCTTTGCATCTGGAGCGAACGTCTCATTATAATCAACACCTTCAACCTGACGGTTGCCACGAACAACCAAACGAGCCTTGAGACGTTCCACCTTTGACTTGTCTGTGTACTTGATTTTGTACACCCAACCACAACCAATGGCCCTCTTGCCTGGAAGAAGATCCACAATGGTCCATGTGCCATTGCGTTCTAGAGCATCAATCTCATCTTGCATAACCTTACGCCAACCGACGTCTTTAACCGCCTCTTTGAATGAAGACGGTTCCTTTCCCTTAGTGATCGTCGCCAGAAAACACCTGTGTCTATTAGAAAAACGATTATATTCAACATGACAAGCTATAGGGAAAGGTTTACCTGAGGAATGTGATTGAGGAAGGACGACAGTTGATGTAGATGGGTCTATATTTTCAGAAATAATAGTATGAGTAACATAATTCCGATGCCAAGAAGGGGGACGTTTTTCACGATGACCACGACCCAAATTATACGACGAACTCCCCCTCAAATTTTCACCGTCTAATTCTCGCTCAACAATAGTCGAAGAACGCACATTACCATTATCGGAACGAGAAAAACCAATATGATCAACAATATCCTGCTCAAAACCCATATCGGAGCGTGAATTAGGATCACCAACAACATCGGAGGTCACCGGAACTACCTCCGGTGAGGCAGCCATCGCGGGTGGCTGGACAGCAGCCTGCGGTGGCTGTACAGGCGGGGCAGCAGCCTGTCGCAGCTGGCAGGGGCTGCTGGCAAGGCTGGAAGAACCTGCCCCATGCTAGGCAGTGCTGTCCGCAGCCTGGCTGCGGTGTGGAGCTTGCTCCCGCGACTGGGCTGCGGAGTAGTCTGCTGTGGAGGGCTGTGTCGCGGCCTTGCTGCTGCTGGCAGACCGTACCGCAGCTTGGCTGCGGTTGGAAGACGTATCCCGCGGCCGAGCTGCGGAGCGGGCTGTCTCGGCCCCCGACACTCCAACTAAAATGTCACCAACCAAAAAATTATCCCCCTCATCGTCATCCCATACCGGGGGATTTGCAAAGTATCGCTCCCACAAAAGTCTCCGCTCATCCGGAAGAGATTCGAGATACGGAAATTTATCCTCAAAAAACTGAACATCTCGACTTACAAAAAATTCATTCGTCTCTAAATCATAAAGACGCCAACCCTTCTTACCATGAGGATAATCAACGAAAATACATTTTCTAGAACGAGAATCAAACTTATCTTTAATCCGGGGACGATTCGCAGCATAAGCAAGACAACCAAAAACTCGTAAACTATCGTATGAAGGTGTTTGACCGAATAAAAGCTCATGAGGAGATTTACCCTTCAAAATCGGAGTCGGTGTGCGATTAATGAGATGCACCGCAGTCATAACACACTCACCCCAAAAATACTTAGGCAACTTTGCCTGAAACCGAAGAGCTCGTGCCACATTTAAAATGTGACGATGTTTACGCTCAACTCTACCATTCTGTTGAGCCGTGTAAACACACGACGTTTGATGCAAAATACCTTTCTTAGCAAAGAAAGAAACCAAACTGAGAAACTCCTGACCATTATCACTACGAACCACCTTGACCTTACGGCCAAATTGAGTTTTAGCCATAGCACAAAACTCACGAACCAACTGAGAAGCTTCATATTTACCAACCATTAAGAACACCCAAGTAGAACGTGAAAAATCATCAACAATGGTAAGGAAATACCGAGCATCACAACTAGACAAAATCTTATTCGGACCCCAAATATCACAATGAATCAAATCAAATATACCGGATGCTCTGTTCGTACTCAATGGAAAAGAGTTGCGGGGTTGCTTCCCCATAAAACAAATATCACAATCAAAAGAATAACCAGAAGTACTACTATGACCATGAGTATTATGAGAAACTCCCGGAAGAGAACTAACCACTTGCATCGACGGATGACCAAGACGTTTGTGCCATAACAAACTTGCATCTTAAATCACCACTTTATTTGCCTGAGGATTCCGAGCACGAACCGGACGAAAAATATAGACCCCATCACACTGCTCCCCCGCTCCAATCAGGTTCCTCAAACTGCGGTCCTGAATAATGCATAGCTTGTCAGTGAACATAACAGAATAATATTGTTTTTCTAACAACTGAGACACAGACAACAAGTTGCATTTAAGAGCAGGAACATAAAGAACATTATGAAGAGTTAAATTATCAGACAGAATAACTCTCCCTTCTTTTGTAGCAGTAGTGCTCTTCCCATTAGGCAAACCAACAGGAGATGAAATATCAGATAAATCTGTAAATAAGTCAATATTACCAGACATGTGATTTGAAGCACCAGTATCAATGAGCCAATCGACAGAATTATAGGTGCGAATAGACGAAGACTTCGAGCATTGAACGACAGATAAAAGTTCTTTCCATTGCTCATCAGTAATAGTAGGAACACTCCTACGATCTGCGTCAGTAAGACGCTCAAAAGTACGGTTAGATTGTGCCCCCATTGAAAAAGAGCACCAACACACTAACCAAAACCAAACAAATAACCAAACTAGCTCAATAAGAAATTGAAATAGGAGCTATTTAACCAAACCAACCAATAAACACTAATACTCAGTGCGGCACAAACACACCAAATTGCCCAAATACCACCACAACTACAAAATCCAACCAACTTGCTCCCACAAAAGAAATAACAGCAAGTATGAACCAAATAAAATAAGAGGCACTAAATAAGAGCCACTAACTGTAATATCCTCTAAAGAAAGGATACTACTATAATGCACCAACTATTCCTTACTGTGATAAAAAAAAAATAGCAAATACCAACCTTAACAACTCAAGGATTAATATTACCACACGCAAGGACAAACCAAGAGGTTGCAGCTCGCAACCCACTGCCACGCAACACACACAACAGCAGCAACACACAAGGGCACTACTCTCACAGACGCACCAAGCAACGAGCACCACACAAAGCGGCACCCCAAACACACCACACACTAGCAGTGCACACTCGCAGCACCAACAACGATCAGCACCACACACCACGCACAAACACACTAGCACGCACAGCACAGAAGCGCACCAACCAAACCAACACCGTACCACGCAACACAGGCGCAGCACACACACAAGCAACACAGAATAACCACGTACTACGCCAGCAAAAAGCGCAGTACACAAACGAGCAGCAGAGACCACTCGAGCAAGACCGTCCACGAAGAGAATTAGGGTATGATAAACCCTAATTAACAAACTAATCGTGTTTGAAAAGAAAATTAAAAAAAATCGTAAAATTGAAGCCTTAATCTCTTGTGAAAATTAATATGCGGAAGTAATGAAAACAAACCAAGGATCGAAAAATCTCTAGAAATTAGAGAGGCCTGATACCATGATAAACTCAAGAACGATGGGAGAAAACGGCTTAGCCTTCTGTATTCTATTAATCACAAATATATACTCAATACAATATAATACCTAACTTGCCTAAAACTCCTAACAAGATAGACTTGCCAAATATACAATATTAACATAAATATAACAAACCAAACTCTAATAGTTTCTACTAATATTATTATTCACAAAAGAATGATTAATTATTTGAAAAAATAATAATAATGAATTATGTACAAGCAAGTACGAGTACATGATTACTTCGTATAAAACAAAAGTTTCCCAATTTCTTGTAACTATTTCTATCAATAAACAAAGAATATTGCGACAATCATAATATTATAAGGATTGTTATCAACAATTGATATTTTGTAGTTGTACACTTGTACACCTAGAAGTCCTAGATGTATGTACATGATTATACTCTTGATTTGATTTCTTTTTCATTATATACCAAGTATATACTTGCATAATATCTTTTCTATGTTTTTTTTTTTTTTTTTTTTTTTTTTTTTTTTTTTTTTTTTTTTGTGCAAACTATGTAATTTCTTTTTAATTTTATATATACTTGCATATCTTTTCTATGTATGTATTTATTTGTCAATCTAATTTGTGTTATTGTATGTACTTTTACTGTGAAATACATACATATATGGTTTATTTATTTATTTATTTTTATCGAATTATGTTAAATTACTCATATATCTTTTAATTTTTGTATATAATTTTTTTGTGATGTTAAATTGACTATACTTTTAGGAACATGATGAAATAATGAACGTCACACACAAGAGCATTAAGATTGTAAATGTCACACAAAGACGAAATATCTTTAATTTAGACATTTCATTCTCAAACTGTAATTATTAAATTTGTATGCTAGTTATGATTGGGACTAGCAATCTTCCTAAAAATAAATCTTTTCTCCACTTGTACAAGTACCCCTCGATATATAATTTGTAATTCATGGTCTAATTAGTGTTGGATTGCAACATGGAAATTTCCAATTTTGAATTTATTGTATGTTATATAATAAGTGGGATTGAAATTGACGAACAAAAGACGCCACTTGTACGTTGTTTTTTTTTTTGGGGAAAAAATGTCCTTTGTTTTTAGATCTTTAAAAACATTGGGTGACTATAATCATATTGCAATGGAATATACAGATAGATAAGGTTTATGATATGTTGTGAGTGAACATAATATTGTTTCGTGTTGCCTAACGAAACCAACGGTTCAATAATTGCAACCGATATTTATTACTAATATTTTTGTAAGTAAAACACCCTTATAAATAATCTAATATTATATATATATAAAGGGGCGTTTTTTCCCAAGTTTTTAGAGAGCTGTGTAGAAATTAATTTTTTCAGCGCGCCATGTAAGATAATACATTTTAATGGTAGCCAATTAAATACGAGATTATTAATTTCTTTTAGAATTAAATAATTTAAATGACACTTAAGCAAAATTGGCAAATGAGATTTCCCAGTTTAAATTAATTAAATATAAAATATTATCTTTTGATATCAGGAATTTTATCTAAATATGTAACAAATTTTAGTACATAAATATATATATAAAAAAAATTATTTTAAATAATTTAAACAAACCATGCATCGCACGGGCTTCATCTAGTTTATACAATTTTAATGATTAATTAAAATATACCATGCGTTCAGCAACACACATATATACTATGGATATAATTTTAGGCCATCAATGATCGAGATGGCCTTGACGGCTTGACCAAGCGAAATTCTGAATCCATATTTATCTATAACTTATACTAAAGTAACAACCGCTGATATCATTCTATTTTAAAACTAGACACATGTTATGTCGTCATTAAAAAATTTTCCTCCAAAAGTAAAAAGGATTTCATCGTTTTGTAATATTTTTTTTTATTTTATTAAAATTCTGGTCAATTACAGTATTATTAGTATCAAATTCTGAAAATTTTGCCTTCCTTTTTTTTTTTTGAAGGGAATTTAATTTTGTCTTCCTTGAATACTCTTTCATCATTGAATTTTTCTATGAGCTTTATTTATTTATTTTTTTTAATATTTGATGTTTTATTTGTTTTAGAAATATTTTTGTTTTAAATTTTGATATGAAAAAATAAATAAATTTAGGATATTTTACTTGATCAATACTAAAATAACAACCGTTGATATAATCCCTTTCCCGCCTAAAATTTTATTTTATTTTATTTTTTTTCTGTTTTTGAAAAGCTATATATTAATTGCCAAGTTATTTATACGGTACTTATCTTAAGGTACATATAGCTAACTTTAAAGAAATCAAATATTAACCCCGTATAAATTTTCTTGTAGACATGAAATTTCTTTTGTTTATATTATTCTAATTTATATAGTTAGGTTTATGTTATATTTTATATTCTATTGATAATATAACTTAAAAATATACACAATTATAAATTCTGTATATTATCTGTGCATCGCACGGGAGCTAATAATCTAGTATGTATATATTCAAGGGGGTTTAGTAACTAATTAAACATTATCGATGATATAATTTGGTGAGATTGAGAAATTTTACTTAGACAAGCAATAGTTGACAATTTACTTTTTTTTTGGAAAGGTAGTTGACAATTTACTTATTAATTAATTAATTAATGATTTAATGACTGTATTAAAATCAAGAAATTGTACAAAAATACTCTTGATGAGACATATATTGAGACATTCGATTACAACCCAATTGTTCAATCCAAATGGCAAATTATCTTTCCATTGGCTGTAAGATTAATCTTAATAATTTTATAAATAATCGTTGATGTTTCTTTCTCATTGGCAGCATAAACAACAACTTGATAATCCTAAATCATTACTTATTAAGTTCATTTCCTTGTCTTCTAAGATGATCCAATTCAACCACTAGTTTGACTCAAATCGTACTTATCCAAAGTGTTTGCAACTAATCAAATTGCTAGTTTAGCCGTTACAAAAGGAAAGTTGTTAGAATAGACTAAATATATCATAGAGTATATCCATTCATAAAATTAAAAAATTATAAAAACGGAAATATCAAATATATATCATCTACACTTTCGATGCCATTATACCATTAATATAGTTCTTCGTTCCGTTTTAAATTAATAAACACATTTTGACTTTTGACATTATTTATAAACTTTATGTTGACTAACATGTACAAATTATAAATAAAAAAAATATAATCATGCGTAATTTTATTAAATATGTTTCAATATATACATAATTTAAAATTGACAACGCAATACATAATTAAAAAAAAAGTGTCAACTAATTTAGAACTGATCAGAATGTATTAACGTTATCGAGTAGGTGAATTTTGATTGCAAAAGAAAAGTTAGTCGAACTAAGCAATTATTAATAACAACATCTCATCCTACAACGACGGCTGCTACATTGTACTTGTACTATACATAATTATTATTCATGCAACTTAAATATTTTCACCATGCATTATGCATTTTTTTTTATATATAAACGTCGGCTCCTAATACGTCTTTTCAAAATTACCCCAAAAGCATCCATAAGAGTTAAAATCATGTCACTATTCTTGTCACATTCATTCCCTCGCCATCAAACTAGACAATGTTATTCTTATTGTTGTAACAAATTTTAGCTACTAAGACGTATTTACAATTCGCGTGTATAATAAAATATTACTTAATTAATGTACTGTCATAAATATTTTACTAATAATAGTTTTCAGGTTGCGTTAAGATTTTATCTCCAAAAATTATCCTTAAAATCTTAAAAGTATTCATAGTTGATGAAACGCTATTGCTCGTTAGAGTCTTGACATAGAACGTAAAGATTGATATGATCAATCTATTGAGTGTTGATCACTAGGTAGCTAGACAAAATGAGTTTCACCATTGTTATTATTGGTCTTGTCGTGAGAGTGAAAGATAATTCAAGTGGTTAGAGCTTCCTTTTCGATTTTAGGGAATTTTGGGATCGATTTTCATCATCCGTTCTTATGAATCTCTAAACACCAAAAAAAAGATTGTTGGGTTTGTCGTTGCATTAAGTTTACCGATTGAACAAAGAAAGGAGAAAGATGAGGCAAAAATAATGGAGTAGAACAAGAAAAGGAAAAGGATGAAAATGATAAAATCTAGCTTTTCACCTCTTTTAACCCAAAAAAAAAGGAGAAAATAACAAAAAGTTGGAGAAAATAGAGGATAGATTATCAAAATACATGCAAGGTCTTCAAAAACGTCATGCCAACGTTGAATGAGCGTTTTAAGTAAATGTAGGGGAGGTCCAAAAACAACAAGCTAGCTAGCTAGGCTAATAGATAGTTAGCAAACTAAAAGAAACATAAAATAATTAATTAATGAAGACAAATATATAAATACAAATTTAACCACACTTTTTTTGCTTTAAGAAGTATACTAATTATACACATTCGTATTAATTAATCAAAAAATCAAGACAACTCGGGGACAAAGTAACGTAAGACGCCCATCATTCTTTGGCCACAATCTTTTGATCAAGTGACTACAATAATACAACCATATATAAGGATGTGGAGTTGGCTTGATGGTAGCACTCCCATCTCGTAATCTCGAGGTTACGGGATCGATCCTTGCCTCCAGCATATGCTGGAATTTCCCCCGCCCCCCGTTGTACCCGCCCTTGTGGCTCATATGAATCAAAAAAAAAAAAAATACAACCATATATTATATTTATACTATAGTCTATAGATATATAGATATGATATAATCATATATTATACGCGTATTAATTAATTAGTTAATTAATATTGTAGGGATTTGAGAGAATTTAGCGTAACGAACCATAAATGAGGCAATAAGATGGAAGAGGGAATTAAGGGGATGTTGCTTAACGTAAATGGAGTATAATTCTTCATCTAATTTTGATTAATTAATTAACTATCTACCCCTTGATAATCGTGTAGAATCCCAGTGACTTTGTTCATGAGTTTTACTTAAGTGGGTTTGAGTAATTAGTAAGTTGTCTAACATTCTCTGATCATACTCTTATTTTGGATCTTCACTAAATAATAAAACCATCAATTTATCTAACAATAATATTTATAAATGTTAGTAATGCTATTAGTAGGGTGCACTAGTAGTAATTATCAATACTATAAATATATAGTATTGCATGAAATTAAAGTGATTTTTAATTACATGGAGTTTAATTAACTTAAACTTGAGGGTGGAGGCTGTCAAAGATTCTTAGTAGTCAAAGTTGACTTGTAATTATGGTTTTTCTTCTCATAGACACGCAATCTTCTCCTTTATTTGATTTTTTGGATGAAGTGAAATTGAGTCTTATACAAACAACTAGATAATTTTCGAGTCATGCTTAAAATTAGTGATAATTGAAAATCAACTATAGGAGTCTAAAAAATATAACTCAAAAGTCAATCATAACAATAAATAATAAAATTCCTAAACAAATCCCGTTAAAAAAAAAATAGTTCCTAAGCAAATAAATAATGTTGTAAAAATCTAAACGAATTTTAACAAATTAAAAAAAAAATAAAAAATAAAGTACTCCGTAGAATATATGAGGGAAAATTCTCTCCAAAAAAACTCTGCTTTAATATGGGTATATAAATTCGGTCTCATTTAAATATTAGTCAAGTCAAGCATGGTATAGCTAAACATGTAATCTTGAGCCTTAATTAGACTTAGAATTTTCAAAGCAAATTGAAGTACCCTTATTATCTTAGTAATTGTTCATAGCTAAACATGTAATCTTGAGCCTTAATTAGACCTAGAATTTTCAAAGCAAATTAAAGTACCCTTATTATCTTAGTAATTGTTCATGATAGTTTTATGAAGTACCTACCTACTTATATCTATCTTATTGTATTGTTGAGAAGTTAAATTCTTTTT
Organism: Chenopodium album; assembly: GCF_948465745.1. Taxonomy (NCBI): domain Eukaryota; kingdom Viridiplantae; phylum Streptophyta; class Magnoliopsida; order Caryophyllales; family Amaranthaceae; genus Chenopodium; species Chenopodium album. The sequence goes on along the minus strand of NC_137848.1, from coordinate 3,712,292 downwards.
ACCCGATAATTCATACATGATCTATCCATTAAACTTTATAATATGTAATATATATTTTCTCTAATTCATAGACATTGCAATAATTATTATTTTAAAAAATTTTACAAATATTGCAGCATTTTCTTAGTTGCACATGTTTTCTCTCTTTCTTTCTTCTCATCACATCGACTAATACAAACCTTGGAGTCATTGTATGTTAACCCACCTCCAATCAAACTCTTAGTAAGACTTTAAATACACGTAACAAATAAACTCAATGGACGTGTGAATAATTAATATAATCTCACTAAATATAAAAGAAAATAAAAACAAGCGTAGTAGAGAGGGCAATTCGATCAGTGCGTGACTGGGCACATGTAGGTTTAGTAATTAAAGCAGGTAATTAAGAGTAAGAAGGCAGATTATGCCTATATTATTACCAACACAACCTTGCTTTTTGCCTACCATTCTTCGGACATTGCTTAATTTTACCTTTACGTGCTTGCTAAGTCAACTTCGTTCTACTCGCGTCGTCGATGGTAATTTTATTCTTTTCTTCACTTAGGGTTATTAACCAGGTTAATTTTTTTAACCAGGTCAAATTTTCACCAACTAAATCTAGTAATCTACATAGGCTGGGTTAGTTAACATGGATTTACTGTTAGCAAAACGTGTATTTGTTTGAAAATTTACGGTTTTTGTTCCACATGTGAGCTGCAATGTTAGAACTTAAGAGATAAGTTTGATTATCAAATTTGATCTAAAAACATTTGTGTAAATCACTTTATCATCATAGGACTATTTATGTGATTTAGGGCCTATTGTGATTAATTGAACTAAGTTGAACTGAACTTATTAGAGTTGAAGTGAAGTGAACTGAATATTTTATGAGAAAAGGGAATTAAGAACTGAACTGAACTTAACTGAACTGAACTTATTAGAGCTGAACTGAATATTTTATGAGAAAAGGGAATTAAGAACTGAATTAAACTTAACTGAACTGAACTTATTGGAGCTGAACTAAACTGAACTGAAGATAAGTTGAAGAGAACATGGCCTCAGTTCAGTTCAGCTCAGTTCATATAATTAGAAAAGACCCTTATTGCGGCAATTAAGCATGCATGTGATCTAATATTCCAATTTCTCCTACCTTGACTCGGCCTAACCCTCCTATAAGGTGGTCTTATATTGGTAATAAAACGGTCTTATTTAAATTTATAATAGATTGGAGACGAGCTCTAGTCCAAGTCCTTTTGCATGAGGTATTGTTGAGAACCCTTGCTCTAAGTGATATGTATTCTTTTTTTCATTTCAAGCAAGGTATTGTACTGTCCTCTTAACTTCCAATTTATTTCAATTTACTTGTTTTTATTTGATTTTATTAATAATTAACTTAGCTTAACCATAAACTTATTTTATTTGAACTTTAATGAATGCATTGGCGTTGAAGTGTTAAACTTAATAAAAATTTAATTATGAGATGAACTTATTAGATCTAAAACAAGTAAAACTGAATATATAGAAGTATACGTATAAGGAGCAATTACTTCGTATTTTTTTTTATAACAATAACTTACACTAATTTTGTTGAATGTATACACCGACACCAACCTCCAAAGGATAGGAATGACTACCCATTGATTATTATAGAGTGGTACAATGAATATACCCAATAATAGTATTATTCCTACAACAATCTATACCCTACTACAACGAAAGACATAATGGTAACAAACCAACAAAATTTATAGATTTAACATGCCTTCTCTCCATTTCTTTTTTTGATTAAATCCTTGCACGTATTTACAATTTTGTTGAATCTTCTAAATTATTGTTGTTGATTTTATTTAATTTGTTTCAATAAATTAAATTATTTTACTCATACATCACTAGAAATATTAATGTGTGTTAACAAATGTGTATTAACAAATATGCATAATCAATTTAAAAATATAAAAAGAAACCCAGGTAGTACTTGTATAAAAACTTTGCCATTTTAATGATTTGACGGTTCAAATAGTAGCTAAAAGCCAAGTCTAGGTAGCTTATTATATAACCTTAATACATCAACAATACTATGCATGCCATCTATAATGTGTTAAACCCACCAAGGTGCATGCACTTTTAATTTGACCCATCAATAATTATGATTTATATATGTGATTATTGTAAAATAAAGTCATATTTGAGAGCTCCTTCTCATCCAATTATCCCCCACTTGTAATTTAATTGGTTGTATTCATATTTTATAAAATTAATTCCACTTTAATTTGTCCCACAATTTAACATTTTTGACATGGAAGTTGTTAAAGCTAATTGGCAACTTGATCCCCATCATCATTATCATAAAAATGACAATATATTTTAGAAATTAAAACTTAGATTATAGATATATCTATATTTGGGATAACATATGATGATTAAAGTTATATCCAATTAAGAGGTAATTATGTTAATTAGGGAGCATAAATAAGTCGTTGATGACGGGACGCTAGCAACTAGCCGACCAAAAAGATCGGCATGCTAAGATTTGTTAAATAGATATTAGAGTGGGATTAGGTGATTAATGACAAACAAAGAGTTGCATCATGAAATTAGTTAACTAATATTGTATGAATTAATGTTCTGATGTGAGGCCGGTGTCTAACTTAATTAAAACATTTATTATACTAATATAGTAATATATGTAGGCCGGCATGTAACCTTAATACGAAGTATTACACGCTTGATAATTTTGTTGGAGTATTTTTAATTTTTAGGGTAATTGTTTGAGTTAATAGAAATTTTTAAAATTATATACCAAGTATATGTATACTACGAGTATGTATAATAATATTGGCGTGATTTTGGATTAAGTATTCTATTTTTTATTTTTTTTTTAGTATTTAATTACCTAAATTTGATCACTTCAGCTTAATTTCAGTTCAGTTCAGTTCCAATCAGTTCAGTTCAGTTCAGTTCACTAAATGTGAACAGGACACTAAGCAAAGTAGAAAATTATGTTAGCTACTAAAATAACTTGAATTACTTTTAACCTAGAAAATTATATGTTAGCTAAATAACTCGAATTTCTAAAATTATAGTTCAATTTAATCAGTTTCAAAGGCTTTCAAAGAACCCGATCTCATATGATCATATCACATGCGGTGTGGCTTGGTTTTGAATCATGCAATGAATGATGTGAGTCTTGACCCTTGAATGGTTGGCATTGCATGACACATGTTTATGGTATGTATTGCACGATTTGTTCAACGACTTGGTGTGTATCAGTATATGCATACCTTGATCATGTCGCACAACCATCTTTTTCAACATGGATTTCACCATATGACTTTTGATACCAAATTAAAGCTACAAAACCTTATTAGATCAATGGACACATTTACTAGTCTGCTCCACAACATGCACACATCCTAATCCAAATCACTCCTCTCACGTCTAAAACAATGTCTTCATCAATTACGGGACCAAGCCATATTATGCGTTGTTTTCTTCAACAATTAACTTTATTATTTTACAAACCTTCCATCTTCTAAGTTCCAATTTACTTACTTGTACCGTACCTCATTAATTTTAATTTCAGGACAAAGATACCAAAATAAATTGTCAATCTTCAACAATTGAATGATATTACAATGGAGCATTGAAATAATATTCATGTCTTTTTAATTACCAAATAATAAGAAATAGGGTTTCATAGTAAAACACTAAAACCAATTGAACGCTCTAAATTAATAAATACGAAGTACTGAGTACCATTTAAGAATATGTATCAATAGCCTTCGTATAAACGGTTTCCGAATTGTCCTCCTACATTCCTACCTACAAGAAAAACTCTGATTAAGTAATTACATACAAATGCCTGTTTTATGAACTTATATATTTTTTTGGATTTTATATATAAATTGTCATTATAATTATGACTTTTGATGAAAAGAAATATTTATAAGCATGTAAAACAAGTTATTAGCCACAAAATTGAACGTAAACTTGCACTTAAAGCTTTCCCACAAGAATAACTTACGTAATCAATTTTAACATAACATTAAGGCCATACATTATTGACTTTTCATTTATTAATTTTGCTCTAATCCTAAAGGATAATTTACTTAATAATCATTAGTTCGAACTTCGGTTCCAAAAATTGTTGCATTAATATATTAAAAAAAAAGTATTTAATTAGCAGACAAGCAGTCGTAATATACTTGTAATTTTTTTTATTACTTATTATTAATGGCTGTTTTCACTAATTTGGAATAAAGTTAGTGTTACTGTCTGGATCTGATCTCCCAAGAACTCGGACCTGAGATCCTGATACCCCTCTGGACCTGATCTCCCAAGAACTCGGACCTGAGATCCTGATACCCCTATCGGCGAGCTGAGAACCTACACAATGAGAACAAGTTAGCTAACCCCGGGGTGATCCGGGGATAACCACTCCGATGACAAAGTCAGAAAGTGTTTAAGAAAGGAAGATAAGTATGAGAGAGAAAGTAGAGAGAGAGAGTGTGATTAATGTCCTCATTAATGAGGTCTTACCTACTATTTATAATGACCCAACTTGACAGGTGGCTCTCATCCATGCAAAGCCTCTTGAGCCAGGTGTCGAGCTTCTGCTGCCACGTGCCGAATTCCGACAAGCCGATATGTCTGCTTTCTAATACATATCAGCGCCTTTTCACAATTACTCAAGGTTTAATCACGCGCTTCTTCAAGATATCGGCCTTTCCTAGATATCATCCCATACAATTAGCCCCCCAAGTGAGGACGCATGATCACAAATCATCGTTCTCAGTTAACCTAGCCGACAAACTTAATCTAGCTGAACAAACTTTGGGTTCCACTTCTCATTCTTCAAATTTCACCTTATTTTAGAATTTTTATATGACACAACGTTTCTTGCACTCTGTCAAGCACTGTGCACCAATGAAACACTACTGCTATCCCTGTTGTTGCTCCAGTTCGTTATGCCCATTTGGCTTACACTCAGACACTGCAGCGGGTGAAGTTTAAGGATATCTCAGAGACTTTATTCTGACTGATGGCGCGGCTACAACTGGATTTATTTGTGTCCTTTAAGCTCTATATTCTTTTGCTGAGAAGATTTGTTTCTTATTTTTGCAATATTCAGGACGACTTTTGTATAATGTTATAATTCCTTGGTATATTCATTTGCATTATCTTTGGTGTTATTTCTCAATTTTATACTCTGTTATACTCCATCGACACATTACTATTATTTATTGACTCTATTCCCCCCCCCCCAAGTGACCTTGTGTGCCGATAGCAGACAAGGTCTACTTGTTACAAAATGTATGGGAGCGAAAAACTCCGTTTCCCCCCTAGTGACCTTGTGTGCCGATAGCAGACAAGGTCTACTTGTTACAAAATGTATGGGAGCGAAAAACTCTGTTTTCCCCCCCAAGTGACCTTGTGTGCCGATAGCAGACAAGGTCTACTTGTTACAAAATATATGGGAGCGAAAAACTCCGTTTTCCCCCCCAGGTGACCTTATGTGCCGATAGCAGACAAGGTCTACTTGTTACAAAATGTATGGGAGCGAAAAACTCCGTTTTCCCCCCCAAGTGACCTTGTGTGCCGATAGCAGACAAGGTCTACTTGTTACAAAATATATGGGAGCGAAAAACTCTGTTTTCCCCCCCAAGTGACCTTGTGTGCCGATAGCAGACAAGGTCTACTTGTTATAAAATATATGGGAGCGCAACCGTTTTTTTTTTTTTTTGAGCGGGAAAATTAATACACGTGTCGTAAATCCTACCGCTACTTTTTGAAATCGATTGGCGATTGAGGACCGTTGGATCTCTGAACCGCCTTTCACCTCAACTGCCTTTTCAGGTTCTCCTTTTTAGATCAAAATTCCGCCATTTTTTCCTTTTACCTCTCATTTTCTCCAAGTTTTCTCTCAGTGCCAATTATACCTCAATCAAAGCTTTACTTTTCTTTCCTTCCCCGAATTTGGTCCGCGCATTTCTGTATATTCGGCGTGCCTTTCTTCTTCGTCACTTCTTGCCACTTAAAGACATCGAATCAACAATTTTCGTCGAAGGTATTGTCGCACCCTAACCCCTGATTTTGCATGTTGTTTTTATTTTCTTATTTTTAAATTAAATGTCTGAAGATAGTGTTGAAGAGAACTTCCCTAACCTTAGTACTGCTAGGCGTCGTTTAATTAGGCAATCCCTAGGCAAAGAAACCGGTAGTAACCAGGGTAATTCATCCTCTCTTTCTGATAATATAGACTACCCATTTGAGACATTATCTTCTGAAGAAGAAAAACGCGCTTTTATGCTACATAGGCATCGCGAACGTGATTATTACCCCACTAACCCTGATATCCCTGCCGATACTGAAATCCTTGACGTTGAGCCTGTTAGTGTTCGTTATCACTTACGCAGCTTTGTGACAGGCTAAAGTCGTATCACCTAATCAAAAGTATTACCTAAATCCTCTAACTAAAGTAGATAGGGAAGTAGGGTCGAATCCACAGGGAAACTGGTCTTTCTACTCCTAATTAATTAATATAGTCTAAATTATCAAGGTAACCAAATTGTTGTTATAATATAAAACTATACTACGAAGATTAAGTTTAAGGAGAAAATCAGATATAAGAAGGCCTAGGGTCACAGGTTCACCAATAATTAATATTCCGGGATAAAACATAATAATCAATCAATCAACATTGCACAAATAACATGATTAACAGGCTCTCGCAATTTATTAACCAGCATAGATCTAACAGGCTCTCGCAATTTACTAGATCTAAGTTCCTATTGAAAATAGCCTTTAATATCGAATTAACATCTGCTCGATTCATCAATTCAATATTGCTAAACATTCACAATCAAATTACATCTGCTCGATTCATAATCCAATTACAAAGAATTAGAACAAATCAATAAGAAATTATCATGCAAAGTCAATAATCAATAATAATAAATTACCCCTTCATATTAATTATGGATCCCCATAAACCCTAGAATTAAACTACTCGGACATAATCAAAACTAAACAAAGCATAATAATTAAACAAGACATAACAGAAATCGGAAAGAGTAAAATACTGAGATTAATTAAAGGAGAAATCATACCAAAACGGCGGAATTACAAGAGTGTGAGGAACAAGGAAAGAAAATAAAATCTAGAGAGAGAAAGTTAAGTAGAGAGAAGGGAGAGGAAAACTAAACTAGAGTAATAATAATGATAAGAGATCCTAAACTTGCCTAATAGAATTACATTAATACTAAGCAAGAGTTAACGCTAAAACAAAACAAAACGGAAAGCTAATCGTCTCTGAGGAACGACACGCGCCCGGTCGGGCAAGGGCTCGCCCGACCGGGCCCGCCTTTTTCTCCCCAAAAGCTTTCTCGCGCCCGGCCGGGCGCGTGCACCGGGCGCATGTTGACTTGGCCCGCCCGGCCGGGCGCGCCTCCGGGCGGAGAGAGTGGACTTGGGCGATGCTCATGGGCTTCGAAATCTCCAACTCTTGGGCCTCCGAACTTGGCCCAAGTCCTCAAATCTTCATAACCGAGCCCTTAATCACCGATTTGATCCCTCCAATCGGCCTTGGGCTATCGAAAGCGGTCGCGGTCTTCCAATACTTGTAGATGCTCCTCGAAAAACCCGGGAAATTGCTCCAAGTACGCAAATTCCTACAAAACTCAAGCAAAACTACCAAAGCACTGGAAAACACAAATTAGTAATAAAAGTGGCTCGTAGGAGCCAAAAACACTACTAATTACGACCAAGGGACGGGGATAAATATATATAAAATGAACACATCAAACTCCCCCAAGCCAAACCTTTGCTTGTCCCTAAGCAAAGAGCTCCTCAATGAACAAATAAAACATGCCTCACCCCAATATAAAAATCAAGCACAAACGATTCAAGGTAAATCAAGTGAACATGCTTCAAAATCAACCAATCTTATCCATCTAATCACCCTTCATCCCCAACAATTGTCAAATAGAGCAAACCACAAGAGCATATAGAATTCAAGACTAGTGCTCACACACTCAACTCTCATTCATGTGGCGAGTAAAAGATGTACTCGATCGCTCTCCATCCCAACCCCTTTAATGTGAACAATGCCCTCCCAAACTCACAACACTCGTGTGTTTAAAAAGACATACACTCAACCTATTAGTCGACTCGGAATATGTCAAGTCATAACTTGCATTGATAAACAACACTTTTCATATCTACACAACTCTATGCACAAGGTCAAAAGGTCTTTTAAAGCTTGTAATGCAAGGCTAGGGAAAAGGGTAGGATAAATTTGGGAATATGTGAGAGAAAGGCTATGCATAAAGGGAGCCATATCCTAATAAACCCATGACCAAAAATAATGGTCATAATCATCTCCAACAAAACTAACTCCAACACAAATCCACCAAAAATACTCCAATCATAAAAAACAATCCCAAAACTTACAATTATTCACTCATAAAAATATGATAATATAGAACAAGAGTGAATAAACAAACTTTGAACTCAAACTCAAATATTTACAATGAAACTCAATTTTTTTTTTCTTTTGATCAACCTTCACTTAGAACATTTGAACATCAAACTTTTTTCCTCTTTTTGCTCTTTTTTTTTCATTTTTTTTTTTCCTTTTTTATTTCTTTGGAAGTTCACTTTCTTTTTTTTATTATTTTCTCACTTTTATTTTTCTTGAACTTCTCTTTTTTTTTTCCTTTTTCATCACACTTTTATTTTTCTCAAATATATACACTTTTAAACTCATCAAAACAAAAATATGATCAAGAAAAAATACTTCTCACCCAAATTGTGCAAATAATGTGCACACTACAAACTCCCTCACCTCACTCACTAATAGCTCCCCCAAGCCAAGCTTGGGACTAGTAACCAATGAGGCAAAATAGGCTTGTAATGTGGCTAAAAACAATAAAAAGTCAAGGCAACAACATGGGTAGCAAGAAGGGAACAAATGTATCTAAATAAATCTGAAGGCTACCTAAAAGAACAAATGCCTTCGTCCTCCACATGTGCATAATAATGAGCCATGAAACACTACTCATAGTTGCAAACCAATACTCAAATTCATTGACATACCAGGAACTAATCACGCATTCCTAACCAAATCAACTAGTCAAGCACTATATTCACAAGTAGTTGGACAAAATTGACGCATGCTTAGGAATCCAAGCAATTAAACTTCAAATCATGATCAACAAATCCACAATGCTCACAATCAAATACCAAGAATCAAAACAATTTTTCTCAAGTATGGGGCACAGGGAAGCATGATTTACAGTTCATTGGTTCGTATTTTTTTATTTTTTTTTATTTTTCAATTTTTTTTGTATTTTTCATATAAGGAAAGCAATAAAACTAATCTAGAAAGCAATAAATCTAAACTAACAAAACACACCAAAAATAAACAAAAATAAAGAAAAGGAAAGAGAAAAGTATATACCAAATCCAAAAATCCTCCCCCAAGCCAAGATCGGACAATGTCCTCATTGGCTCGAAAGTAGCCCAGCTGGCTACTCATCCTCATCCTGGTCCATATGAGAGGACCCACCTGCTCCACCACTGGAACCTGCACCATCTGCACCAAAAGAGCTACCACCAAAATAGTTAGCTTGAAAAGTCCCCCCCGGCGGTCCCCCAAAAGGAATGTCCTGGCCGTACCCATGGAACGAGGAATAGTCTGTGTAAATACCATGGGCAGTGGGATCCCTATCATATCCCTGAGGTGGGGGCTGGAACCAGTCTGGGTAAACAGCATCGTCGGGAATGTTGCCCCGACGAGCATAATCATCATAAATGGGGTAGAGTCCCCTACCCTGGTTCCTCTCTAGGTAGCCTAGCCTCTGGTCGACAGAACCAATCATCTGTCTGAACTCGGTCTGGGTCTGCTCTATGCGACCTATGGCCTGGCCAATACTCTGCAAGTCCCAAACTGGGTCAGAGTCACCGTGAGGGACGGAATGGGACTGTCGGGGTGGTGATGGTGGCTGTGGAATGGGTTGAACTATGAGCTGTGGTTGAGCCTGGGCCTGCTGTGGATCCTCACCCCTAGCATGGGCAACTAACAGGGCGTAAGTGTAGGACTCTTGCCCTGGTGGAAAGGCGGTCAGGTCTGGGTTGGGCAAAGGAAAAATGGGCAAGGGTTGTTCAGTCCCTGTCCTAATGCACCAATGGGTGACCTGGTTCTCGTCTACCCGCAACCACCCAAGCTCCTCAAGGTACCTAGAGGTCATGTAGGTGTCGGGTCCCATGTTGGTCATCTTATGAGGTCCACTCTCTACAAAACCGGCCTTCTTGATGGCTATCCTAGTGATAAGGCCACCAAGACGGATAGGGGTAGTGTGGTGGTTGCTGGCCGTAGCGTGCCTACCTAGGTGGTGAATAATGTACCGGGCGATGTTCAGTTTTTCATACCCAAAAATGTAATGGCCAATCACAGCAAGTTCATTGGTCTGACAGTTATGGGGTTCATTTCTACCTAGGAAACATACACCGGCAAATCTTTGCCACAATTTGGGGATGGGGTGGTGAATGGGCCTAGCACTAGCATGTTGAGCAGAAACATTTGAAATGCCAGTCAAAGCTAAATAAACATCTTCCATTTTAAATTCAGCATTCCATTGTCTGTTCAAATCAGGTTCCAGTTCAAATAATTTACAAAATTCCACAAAAGAAAGAGTGATATTTTTATTGTTAAGCCTAAATATTAATTTAGGACCACTTTTATGGTTTTGAATAACAAGAGAAGACAAAAATTCACAAGTTAATTCACGGTATGTCGCATAATGCATATCTACAAATTTACGCATACCAATATCGTTTAAAAATCTCCTAACAAAACCATATAAACCTAAAGCTTCTAAAGTGGGACGGTGTACCCACCGTGAGGGAATTACCTCTCTTCCGTAGAGCACCTCCAATTTCTCCCGTTGCTCCGCCGTCGCGATCTTGATCGTCGGCCACTGAGCGAGTTGAAGAGCTGGATCGTACTGTTGGGACGAGCTGGAGCTACCCCCGAGCAAATTTCGAGCCCTTTTAGCCGCCATTAGGTAGTAGTCGAAAATTTAATTTGTGGAAATGTAGAATTTTTTATGTAGGAATGCAGAGGATGAAGAGAGGAGTAAGAAAATGTAAAAAGTTTTGGATTTGGGTAAGAGAAGGAGGAGAAATCTTAGAGAGAAGTCAGAGGAAATTTAGAGTTTTTAGAGAGATAAAGCCGAAGGAAGAGAAATAAAATGAGAAAAGAGGAAGAAGACGGGAAGAGAAAGAGATGGGGAAGGCGCGCCCGGCCGGGCTAGAGGGCGCCCGGTCGGGCGATCTTGATTGGCACTCAGTTCAGTTCTCGCGCCCGGTCGGGCGCCGTTTCGCCCGATCGGGCGATCACATTTGTCATGAGCTCCCTCTCTCGCGCCCGGTCGGGCGCCATTTCGCCCGATCGGGCGATCAGAGGGACCTGGGTTCCTGTCGCCTCGCGCCCGGTCGGGCGTCTCACTGCCCGGTCGGGCCAATTTCTCAAGATTTTCGATCTTCTTTTCGCGCCCGGTCGGGCGACCTTCCGCCCGGTCGGGCCAAATTTTAGTCCGTATACGTCAACTCTCGCGCCCGGTCGGGCGAAACTCCGCCCGGCCGGGCCCGAGAGCAAGTTTTGACGAACTTTTTTTCTTCCTCAAAATTTGACTAACTCTTTCCTGTAAACTGTACCAAAAACTCATAAAACTCATTAAATTCCCTCCTCTCTCCTCTCATAAGAAAAAGAAAGAAAAATAAAAATTAAAGCAAGTAAAATACGGGTTGCCTCCCGTAAAGCGCTGGTTTATCTAGGTCCCGCACGACCTTTTTACCTCCATTGAGCTCATTTAGGAAGTGGAGTTAGGAGAGTCTCCTCCACATCCCTAATGGTAGCACCATCATGATACACTTTGAGTCTTTGACCATTGACCTTGAACTCTTCACCTTTGTTATTCACCAACTCCACCGAACCGAATTTGTTCACTTTTGTGACAGTGAAGGGACCGGACCACCTAGATTTCAACTTTCCTGGAAAAATCTTCAATCTAGAGTTAAAGAGAAGGACCTTATCACCCGGTGTAAACTCTTTTGGTAGGATCCTCTTGTCATGCCACTTCTTGGTCTTCTCCTTGTAGATGCGTGCATTGTCATAGGCCGACAATCTAAACTCATCCAACTCATTGAGTTGGAGAAGTCTCTTCTTGCCCGCGGCCTTAGAATCCATGTTAAGCTCCTTGATTGCCCAAAAAGCTTTGTACTCCAATTCTACGGGAAGATGACATGCCTTACCATAAACTAGCCTATAAGGTGAAGTACCAATTGGTGTCTTGAATGCCGTTCGGTATGCCCAAAGTGTGTCATCTAACTTCATGCTCCAGTCCTTCCTAGACTTGGCTACTACCTTCTCTAAAATCGCCTTGATTTCTCTATTAGAGACCTCAACTTGACCGCTAGTTTGGGGATGGTAACCAAGCCCGGTTCTATGATATACACCATACTTCTTAAGTAAGTTGTCCAACTGTCTCTCGTGGAAGTGGGAACCTCCATCACTAATAATAGCTCGTGGGACACCAAACCTGGGAAATATGATTCTCTTGAATAGCTTGATGACTACCTTGGAGTCATTTGTTGGAGATGCTATGGCTTCAACCCATTTGGACACATAATCGACGGCCACAAGTATGTAACAATTCCCATTGGAAGATGGGAACGGCCCCATATAATCGATACCCCAAACGTCAAATATTTCAACTTCAAGTATCCCAGTTTGGGGCATCTCATGCCTCCGCGAAATGTTGCCAGTCCTCTGGCAAGAGTCACAAGCCTGCACAAAAGTGTTAGCATCTTTAAACATGGTAGGCCAAAAGAAGCCTGACTCGTTAATCTTGGCCACCGTTCTAGAGGGGCCGTGATGTCCACCATAGGGTGAAGTGTGGCAACTAGTAAGGACGCCGTGAACTTCCCATTCGGGAACACACCTGCGAAATAATCCATCTGCACACTCACGAAACAAAAAAGGATCATCCCAAAAATAATGTTTAACATCAGAAAGGAATTTCTTTTTCTGTTGGTAGGACAAGTCAGGAGGTAGAGTACCACCCACCAAATAATTAGCAAAATCTGCATACCAAGGGTGATTCTCTACTACTGCATACAGGTTGTCATCGGGGAACAAATCATCTATAGGAAGAGAATCCTTACCCTCATCATACCTGATACGTGACAAGTGATCTGCCACTACGTTCTCTGCTCCCTTTTTGTCTCTTATCTCAATATTGAAATCTTGGAGCAAAAGAACCCACCGGAGTAGCCTTGGCTTGGATTCAGCCTTAGCTATTAGATATTTCAACGCTGCATGGTCAGTAAAAACAATGACTTTAGAACCAACAAGATATGATCTAAACTTTTCTAAAGCATATATAACAGCAAGAAACTCCTTTTCCGTGGTGGCATAATTGACTTGGGCCTCATCTAAAGTTTTGCTTGCATAATAGATAGCGGGCAAAACTTTATCCTTCCTTTGTCCAAGCACGGCTCCTAGAGCATAGTCACTTGCATCACACATAATTTCGAATGGAAGGTTCCAATCGGGAGCACATATGATGGGTGCTGATATCAAAGCCTGCTTAATCCTGTCAAAAGCCTCAAGACACTCGTCAGTAAAAACAAAAGGGGCATCCTTAAGCAAAAGCTGAGTTAGTGGTTTAGCAATTTTAGAAAAATCCTTGATAAAACAGCGATAAAACCCCGCATGACCCAAGAAACTCCTAACTCCCTTAACATTAACTGGGGGAGGTAATTGCTCAATCACTGAAATTTTAGCTTTGTCCACCTGTATGCCCTTATCAGATACAATATGACCCAAGACTACTCCCTCTGTCACCATAAAGTGACATTTTTCCCAATTTAGAACCAAATTGCATTCTTCACATCTTTTCAGGATTTTAGCTAGGTTAATTAAACATGCATCAAATGAGGAACCATAAACACTAAAATCATCCATAAAGACTTCCATGATAGACTCTATGAAATCAGAAAAAATGCTCATCATGCAACGTTGAAAAGTAGCAGGCGCATTACACAAACCAAAAGGCATTCTACGATATGCAAAAGTGCCATAAGGGCATGTAAATGTAGTCTTTTCCTGGTCGTCAGGGTGGATCGGGATTTGGAAAAATCCCGAATACCCATCCAAATAGCAAAAGAACTTATGGTTTGCTAACCTCTCAAGCATTTGATCAATAAAGGGGAGAGGGAAGTGGTCCTTTTTAGTGGCGACATTTAGTCTACGATAGTCAATGCACATACGCCACCCTGTAACAGTTCTAGTGGGAATTAATTCATTTTTATCATTTTTAACGACAGTCATCCCACCCTTCTTAGGAACCACCTGTACAGGACTTACCCATTTAGAGTCAGAAATAGGATAGATGATACCTGCATCAAGTAACTTCATAACCTCTTTCTTGACTACCTCTTGCATATTAGGATTCAACCTCCTCTGGGGTTGAACGCAGGGCTTGTAATTGTCCTCTAAGTGTATCCTGTGCATACAAAAATCAGGGCTTATACCCTTGAGATCATCAATACTGTACCCTATTGCCCTTTTGTGGGTTCGGAGAACCTCTAAAAGTTGAGAAATTTGTGGGTCATCCAGTGCAGTACTAATGATCACAGGGTACAATTCCTGCTCATCAAGGAAAACATATTTTACATGGGAAGGGAGAGGTTTTAGTTCAGGTTTCTTCACCTCTGCAGGTTTTGATTCCTGAACCAAATTTACTACCTTCACACAATCATTAAGATCAGATTCCTCGGTGGCAAGAGCTCTTTCTATATCGTCCACCTCCTTGCTCCATACGCTCATGTCACCTGCAGACAAATTTCCACAAAGAATTTCCTCCAAGGGGTCCCTTGCAAGAACCTGTGGTAAGCTTTCCTCACAAATATCATCCATTATATCAAGCACATCAATCAAATAACAATTTTCTTCAAGCATTGGACCTTTTAAAACTTTCCCTAAATTAAACGTGATATTATCGTCGCCTACAGAAAGGGTTAGTTTACCATTTTTGACGTCAATAATGGCTCCTGCAGTATGGAGAAAAGGTCTACCTAATATAATGGGAATTTGCGTGTCCTCAGCCATGTCCAGAACAACAAAATCAACGGGGATAAAAAATTTACCAACTCTAACAGGTACATCCTCTAAAATACCTAAGGGGTATTTAACAGAACGGTCTGCCATTTGCAATGTTATATTAGTAACTTTTAAATCACCCATATTTAATTTAGCACAAACAGACGATGGCATTACACTAACAGAAGCACCTAGATCACATAATGCTTTATCAATGAAGACATTACCAATATGACAGGGGATAGAAAAACTACCGGGATCCTTTAATTTAGGAGGGGATTTATTCTGTAAAAGTGCACTACATTCCTCAGTGAATGCTACGGTTTCTACCTCATTAAAGGCCCTCTTCCTAGTCAGAATGTCTTTCATAAATTTAGCATATGCAGGAACCTGAGTAATAAGTTCTGTAAAAGGAACTGTTACCTGCAAATTTTTAACAACCTCCAAAAACTTACCAAACTGTTTATCCAACTTAGTCTTCAAGTGACGGTTGGGAAAAGGTAGCTTGATAACTGGTGGTGCTTCCCTACTCTTCTCCTGGGGTGCATCCTTCCCTGGGGTTGTACCCTGCAATGAATCATCAAAAATATTAGCATCAGGAATTTTACCCTGCAGCCCTGCAGGGGAAATTGGTACAAAGGAATCAGGATTAGCAATGTCAGATAATTCAGGTTCATCCTCTTTGGGCATTTGGGGCCCATCATAGTGTGAACCACTCCTTAGGGTGATTGCATTTGCATGATCCGTTGGTTGCATTCCCTGCGCTGGTAAAGCTCCCTGCTGACGAGATTGAAGGGTAGAAGACAATTGGGCAATTTGGGTGTCCATGACTTTATTATGGGTTATAATAGAGTCAATCTGTTGGTCTCTACTCTCCATATGCTTTTGCATATTAGTCAGCATTGCCCTAATTTCTGATAAAGCAGGGTCAGAAGATGTAGTAGGGGGTTGTGATGGGGGTTTCTGATTGGCATGAGGATGGTAATATTTCTGCTGTGGAGGGGGTGCTTGTTGTGGTTGTTGTGGAGGTGGAGGATTTTGAACATTGGTGCTACGGTAAGATAGGTAGGGATGGTTCCGGTAGCCAGGATTGTAGGAATTGGAGTATGGGTTATTTTGCTTGTAAGTTTGAAAAGCATTAACTTGCTCCATTGAACTCCTGCAATCTTGTTCAAAATGACCTACACTTCCACAATTTTCACAGAAAGCATCATTAGCATTATTAGAAACAGCAGAAACATTAGCAACAGAATTAGGATTGTTAGTAGTAAGATTATCTAGTTTCTGACAAATAGAAGTAAGCTGGGCTTGCAATAAAGTGACTGAATCAACATGATGCTTGCCCTTGTTAGCAAAGCCTCTAGCATTCCCATATTGGGAATTATGGATTGCCATATCTTCGATAACCTGACCTGCATCATCAACATTTAAATTCATAAATCTACCGCTAGCTGCGGAATCTAAAATTGTCCTAGATGCATTTCCTAAACCATTGTAAAAAGCTTGAATCAACTGCCACTTCGCCAAATTGTGGTGGGGACACTCCCTCTGCAGATCCTTGAATCTTTCCCAAGCTTCATATAATGCTTCATCTGCCTCTTGGGCAAAATTCTGGATGGCGCTTCTCAATAAAGCTGTTTTCTCTGCAGGGTAATATTTATTATAAAAATTCAACGCAAGAGTCTCCCAGTTAGTAATACCAAGTGCAGCTCTATTCAAACCATTAAACCATAATTTAGCTTTTCCACATAAAGAAAAGGGAAAAAGAATCTCCCTGATTTGATCCTGCGTTACCCCATTCTGCCTAATAGTATTGCAGTATTGACAGAAATCTGCAATGTGAAGATTAGGATCTTCACCCTTTGCTCCACTGAATTGCTTCCTTTCTATCATCGTAATGAATTGGGGCTTGATCTCGAACTGGACTCCCTCGAGATCGGGCGTAGGAGAAAGATGCGGAAAATCTGTCAGCGATGGTTGCGAATAATCGCTAAGCTTACGAGGTGGTGGAGGTGGTGGTGTACCCATCTCTAGTTCTGAATCAGAAGAATGCTCCGAATCACTAGAGGAAGGTAATGGATTTCCAAGAATATCACTACTCCCGGAATCTGCTAAGATCTGCCTGTAAAGATTCTTTTGTCTATGAAACGAGCGTTCGATCTCAGGATCGAATGGAATGTAACCTGATCTGGAACACCTGGGCATAAACAAAGAACTAAAAAAAAAAAAGATATTAGTACTACCTCAAAGAACTAATGTCCCTTGAGGCAAAAGAGAAAATAATCTAAACTATAAAAACAATTAGAAATAAAAATAAAACCGTTTCCCCGGCAACGGCGCCAAATTTTGACAGGCTAAAGTCGTATCACCTAATCAAAAGTATTACCTAAATCCTCTAACTAAAGTAGATAGGGAAGTAGGGTCGAATCCACAGGGAAACTGGTCTTTCTACTCCTAATTAATTAATATAGTCTAAATTATCAAGGTAACCAAATTGTTGTTATAATATAAAACTATACTACGAAGATTAAGTTTAAGGAGAAAATCAGATATAAGAAGGCCTAGGGTCACAGGTTCACCAATAATTAATATTCCGGGATAAAACATAATAATCAATCAATCAACATTGCACAAATAACATGATTAACAGGCTCTCGCAATTTATTAACCAGCATAGATCTAACAGGCTCTCGCAATTTACTAGATCTAAGTTCCTATTGAAAATAGCCTTTAATATCGAATTAACATCTGCTCGATTCATCAATTCAATATTGCTAAACATTCACAATCAAATTACATCTGCTCGATTCATAATCCAATTACAAAGAATTAGAACAAATCAATAAGAAATTATCATGCAAAGTCAATAATCAATAATAATAAATTACCCCTTCATATTAATTATGGATCCCCATAAACCCTAGAATTAAACTACTCGGACATAATCAAAACTAAACAAAGCATAATAATTAAACAAGACATAACAAAAATCGGAAAGAGTAAAATACTGAGATTAATTAAAGGAGAAATCATACCAAAACGGCGGAATTACAAGAGTGTGAGGAACAAGGAAAGAAAATAAAATCTAGAGAGAGAAAGTTAAGTAGAGAGAAGGGAGAGGAAAACTAAACTAGAGTAATAATAATGATAAGAGATCCTAAACTTGCCTAATAGAATTACATTAATACTAAGCAAGAGTTAACGCTAAAACAAAACAAAACGGAAAGCTAATCGTCTCTGAGGAACGACACGCGCCCGGTCGGGCAAGGGCTCGCCCGACCGGGCCCGCCTTTTTCTCCCCAAAAGCTTTCTCGCGCCCGGCCGGGCGCGTGCACCGGGCGCATGTTGACTTGGCCCGCCCGGCCGGGCGCGCCTCCGGGCGGAGAGAGCGGACTTGGGCGATGCTCATGGGCTTCGAAATCTCCAACTCTTGGGCCTCCGAACTTGGCCCAAGTCCTCAAATCTTCATAACCGAGCCCTTAATCACCGATTTGATCCCTCCAATCGGCCTTGGGCTATCGAAAGCGGTCGCGGTCTTCCAATACTTGTAGATGCTCCTCGAAAAACCCGGGAAATTGCTCCAAGTACGCAAATTCCTACAAAACTCAAGCAAAACTACCAAAGCACTGGAAAACACAAATTAGTAATAAAAGTGGCTCGTAGGAGCCAAAAACACTACTAATTACGACCAAGGGACGGGGATAAATATATATAAAATGAACACATCACTTTGCTGGGAGACGGTATTTTAATCAATACGGCACTAACGTTGGCAATATAGGTATAAACACCATGCCAAGGGTAAAGAGTATCAGCTATCAGCCTCGAGCTGCTGCCCGTGAGGCTGCTGAGGCCGCCAAAGCAGATAAGGCAGCCGAAGCCGCTAAGGCAGCTGAATCCAGCAAAAGACCTGGGCAAGGTCAAGTAGTGAGTTCTTCTGAAGAAGAACAGGAAGCTGGTATCCCTGTAAACCCCCAGGAAGGTCCGTCATCCCCTGTTCATGATTCAGCCGTGAACTCGGTCTTAGGAGATGACGAGACTCAAGAAGGTAGTGTCAACACTGAGAGTAGGGAAGATGTTGTTGACTTGACGGCAGAAGTTATCCAGGAAGAAAATCTGGATGAGGGTTATAATTCTGAAACAGATAGGGCTGAGTTCCGACAGCCTATTGTTCTTGCCAACGACGGGAAGGTTGCAAAAGCAAAAATAAGTGATGCTTTTAGGAAAACGGCAATTGAAAAAGATTACTGTCGTCGTGCCAAAAGGTTTTTCAACTTACCTGATGGGTATGAGTTATCTTTTCCTCCTTCTGGGGCTTCACTGTTGGACTGCCCGGTAGGTTCTGTGGCCATTTATATGAAACATTTTGATTTTGGCCTCCGTTTTCCTTTACACCCTTTTGTTGCCAAAATTTTTAAAGCTTGGAATGTTTGTTTAGTTCAATTAACTCCTCCAACAGTTCGGGCCGTTATTGCTACTGTTTGGGTTATGTTATATCGGAACTATCCTCTAACCCTCAACGTACTTAGACGGTTAATTACCCTGAAGAGGGATGGTCAATCAGATGGGTGGTGGTCACTATACACTCAGCCCCACAAATATACCGTTCATCCTAAATTATCTAGTTGTAAGGACTGGAAAGATAGATTCTTCTTCATGTCGGTCCCAGAGGATTTTCCTTTGAGGAGAACCTTCTTTAGACCTCATCCCCGTTTTGACTCAATTCCCGAGAGAGATCTCGGTAAGCACGAACAAAGAGCTGTCAATCACTTTGACATCTCGGAATTTGATGAGGGTGACGGCAAGGTTCGTCTAGTTCCCAAGGTGTGGGTGCCGAATGTGAGTTACATTCTGGGCAACGCGCCGCTTTCTCGTGTCGGTCTCTATTGGACAGACCATCATGGTATTATTTATTTTGCTAATTTCTTACTTTCTGTTTCATTCTTGATATTATTTATCTGTATCTAATTTTTCTTGCTCTTTGTTCTCAGGCATAGATAAGTTAGACAACAGGCAACTTGGCCTATCAGCCGACGGGAAGAGAGTAATTAGACGCTGTCCTAAGGCGTCAAGTCCCTACGACACACTTGCCAGTGTTTGTGGTCGTGCTCCCACTATCAGCGCAAAAAGAAGAGCTGAGATCATGGCCGACGACAATGCCAAGAAGAGAAAGACTACATCACTTGCCAATCGGCGAGGTGGTGGCGTCGTGATCTCTAGCCCTAGACAGCCTGAAGGGCGTGGCGAGAAGAAGAAGGATAGGTCGGAGTCTGAGAAGACTCCACCCATCACAAAAACAAAGAGCCCTGAAGCTGTTGTGAAGAAGGTTATTCAGGGGATTGAGATCGAGGATCTCACTGCTGCTGAGTCCCCTCGTCAGCTTCAGCCAACTACTACAATCGCTCCTACTACGGTTGGCTCAGATTCGAGCATTCCGGCCTTGACTTACCGGTCCAATCAGTGGATTGAACGAGTCTCTGGAAGGTTTCCAGACGAAGTTTTAAAAGG